>NC_054706.1:42803071-43103071 GCF_016097555.1 Gigantopelta aegis
GCTGTGGCCTACCATGTCTAGCTGGCGTCACTATAACTGCTGTGGTCTACCATGTCTAGCTGGCGTCACTATAACTGCTGTGATCTACCATGTCTAGCTGGCGTCACTATAACTGCTGTAGTCTCCCGTGTCTAGCTGGCGTCACTATAACTGCTGTGGCCTTCCGTGTCTATCTGGTGTCACTATACCTGCTGTAGCCTCCCATGTCTAGCTGGCGTCACTATAACTGCCGTGGCCTGCCGTGGCCTCCCATGTGTAGCTGGCGTCACTATAACTGCTGTGGTCTCCCATGTCTATCTGGTGTCACTATAACTGCTGTGGCCTCCCATGTCTAGCTGGCGTCACTATAACTTCCGTGGCCTCCCATGTCTAGCTGGTGTAACTCTAACTACCGTGGCCTTCTGTGTCTAGCTGGCGTCACCATAACTGCTGTGGCCTACCATGTCTAGCTGGCGTCAATATAACTGCTGTGGTCTCCCATGTCTAGCTGACGTCACTATAACTGCTGTGGCCTTCCATGTCTAGCTGGTGTCACCATAGCTGATGTGGTCTCCCGTGTCTAGCTGGCGTCACCATAGCTGATGTGGCCTCCCATGTCTAGCTGGCGTGACTATATCTGATGTGGCCTTCCATGTCTAGCTGGCGTCACCATAGCTGATGTGGCCTCCCATGTCTAGCTGGCGTGACTATATCTGATGTGGCCTTCCATGTCTAGCTGGCGTCACCATAGCTGATGTGGCCTCCAATGTCTAGCTGGCGTCACTATATCTGATGTGGCCTCCCATGTCTAGCTGGCGTCTCCATAACTGATGTAGCCTCCCATGTCTAGCTGGCGTCATCATAACTGATGTGGTCTCCCATGTCTAGCTGGCGTCACCATAGCTGCTGTGTCCAGAATCCCACAACATACACTTTTTATTTCTTGTAAACTGCTGTAAATAAAATTGATCCCAGCAGCACCAGGATTCAGCATGTAAAAAAGGGAAAGAAAAAAGAAAAGAATGGGCGGGTGGGTATTTTTCACAAAAGTTTGTTTTACTGTTTTTAGCTCGCAAAATACAGAAGTGAAAAAAGGGTGACTACTCCCAATGATTCGTTAACAAATAATATCTAGACATTACTCTCAATTAACAAAGCCCTAGTTGGATTTAATTAACTTGGATTATCTTATACAATATTTAAATAATCTGTATTAAAGGGGGAAATATTTGCTTACTAGGGTTGAATTATTATGAACCATATTGCATTTATCTGTATGAAATCCTTGTGTGCTATCCTGTCTGTGGGATAGTGCATAAAAAAGATCCCTTGCTACTAACGGGAAAATGTAGCGGGTTTCCCCTATTATTACGAGTTTTGAAAACTGTCCCGATCACTCACACGTCAAATGTCTGCAGTAATATTTATTATTAAACTAATTTTCTTTTTATCAAAAACTTGGTGCAACCAATGAATTTGTTGAATTTTAAACGTCATTAAAGGTTGTTTTTGTTTTGTTTGTTTTTGTTTTTCTCCAGAGAATATGTTTGTATAACTATCTCAGATGTAACAATATCTCAAACGTACTGGCTGGCACCAGCAACTTCCAAGTATAGAGTTTACTGTAGTTTAAACGATGTACACACTTTTATTAGGGCAGTTCCACAGGTGAATATCTCGCGTTTGCTTTCAAGTGGCATTAAATTTACTTAATTAATGTTATCGGTGTTAGAATGACTAGCAATGACTGAGTGCACCCGGTATTCCACGGTAGGTCCCAGTGATGGCCACGGTATTCCACGGTAGGTCCCAGTGATGGCCACGGTATTCCACGGTAGGTCCCGGTGATGGCCACGGTATTCCACGGTAGGTCCCGGTGCTATGAACCGTAGCTCACCATAGCTCTGGCTTCCAATTTTCTCCAAAAAGACTGTGGAAGAACACGGTACTGCTACGGACCCCACTACGGTTCCCCACTACGGTGTCGTCAAGGACCATGCAGGTGGTGTTACGGTTTGTCACGGTTCCCCACTACGGTGTCGTCAAGGACCATGCAGGTGGTGTTACGGTTTGTCACGGTTCCCCACTACGGTGTCGTCAAGGACCATGCAGGTGGTGTTACGGTTTGTCACGGTTACCCACAGTTCAGAGTCGGCGGCAGCCGTAGGGACACCTTACTGCTGCTGTAAGTCACTGTAAGTGACCGTAGGAGTAGACACTCGCCGTGAACCACGGTGAACGGAGATATTATCTTGATCGCGGATTACCGTTTTGTCGTTCAGATTTTAAGATATTTAAAATTAAAAAACAAAGATTGGTACACCCTTAAAACTTAGGGTTTGTTTCGAAAGTATTGCTTTATGTGATGCTAAACATATAACGTGGCTATTTCTTTCTGTTCTTTTTCTTTCATTTCTTTCTTTCTTTCTATTTTCTGCAACCATTTTGGTAGCCATATTGGAATCAAGTAATGATAAAGTTATCTGTATTGGAAACTGAAAGTAAGATTTCAGTATAAATTATTGTTTGTGGTAAAATATAATGTAAGATAATGACCACTTCTTACTCATAGCCATCTTGATTATAATGATGATGCCATATCCCTGTTAGCAAGATTTTGTTTTAAATGAATTCCTTGACCCATAAAACCCAATCACTAAAATCGAACACTTTTTCCAATGAATGTAAAATGCGATAATTGCAATTTTCTTGTTCTAGCTGCTATAGTAACGGCCATCTTAGATTTAAATGATGTTGTTATCCCTTTATTAGCTAGGGGTCGGTCAAAATAAATGCCTTAACCCATAAACCACTATACTATACATCATAGGTGATACAATTTCCAAGATATTGCCATTTGAATGTTTTATCAGCCATCTTGAATATCTCAATTTGCTCAAGGGTACCAAATTTGCATCTCTCGTCGAAACCTCAGTCAACACCTTCCAAAGAAAGGAAGGAAATGTTTTATTTAACGACGCACTCAACACATTTTATTTACGGTTATATGGCGTCGGACATATGGTTAAGGACCACACAGATATTGAAGGAGGAAACCTGCTGTCGGCACTTCATGGGCTACTCTTTTCGATTGGCAGCAAGGGATCTTTTATATGCACCATCCCATAGACAGGATAGCACATACCACGGCCTTTGATGTACCAGTCGTGGTGCACTGGCTGGAGCGAGAAATAGTCCAATGGGCCCACCGACGGGCGTCGATCCCAAACCGACCGCGCATCAAGCGAGTGCTTTACCACTGGGCTACGTCTCGCCTCACACCTTCCAAAAATGCAAAAACCACCCAAACATTTGTGAGTATCGAACTGCAAGGTTCAGTAAAAAATGATGGTTTGGCAAACATATTAAATCAAATTATTTGGTTGTAATTTGTATGGGCATACAGTTGAATGTATTATATTTGCATTAAAAGCCCGTTAATAAATAACGTTGCCGGGAAGCTGCCATCATGCAACCTTGAGGCTCCACCTTTCATGTATTAAGGTTAGCTAAGTTTGTGTGTACAATTTTGTAATTGTTCGTGTTATCCAGGAAGGGGGGGGGGGGGGCTGTCTACCACAACTGTACATCTTTGCGTGCTATCTTCAGCTAAATAACAAACCAAATATTCAATTATTGACCTTATTTCGGGCAATATCAAGTTTTATGGACCGAAGAAATTGATAGTGACCAAGGGCCGATTTAGAAACGTACATGATATATCAAAACACAGTTTGATTCGTCACTCACTGGATTTTATGTTACAAATATTAAACGCATTTGGAGTTAATGGGTATAAATGTATGGCCTCGGTCAATATCAATGTCTTCGATCCATAAAACCTGATATTGCCCTCAATTACGGTGAATATTTTTTTAAGTATTGCAGGCGTAGTTTAATTACGCCGATCGTAACTTAGAATTATTAATTAAGCACCTAGCAAATAATATAATTTTGAAGAGAGAACCTTCAGGAGTGTTGTAAGAAACATAGTGAACAGTAGGACAATCTAAAGGATAGAACCTTTTGTTCGCATATACCTATACGTACTTTATGTTATTGTAATAGAATCATCACTATTGTTCTGATATATTGGATTATATTTGTCACTGGAAGACTTAGGTCATATATACCTAAGTGAATGTTATATTTCATTTGTGTAAAGTGTTTGTATACTAACTATACATGTTGGAGTTGAAATAACAATATTTACAGAATTTTGGTTAACATTATTATATATATTCAAGTCACAAGGTGGAAATATTTTACCTTAACAGATTGTGTGTGTGCTGTGGTTGTGTTGCTATGGGTTGGTTGTTATTCTTTTGTGGTTGTTTTAGTTTGTTTGGGGTTGTGATTTATGTTTTGTTGTTGTTTTTGTTGTTTGTCTTTTTTTCTTCTTTTTTTATTATTATTTTGTTGTTTTTTGTTGTTTGGGTATTTTGTGATAGTTTATGTAATAAACAACTTGTGACGTTCTGCAATATAATTCACTTTATTTTAATGAAGTCTTCTATAGAGAAATGTTATTTATTTAATTATTAGTTTTTTGGGGTTTTTTGTATTTACTCTATGCAAACTATGCTGTGTCCAGTGCGTATTTACTGGTACACTCTATAGGGGAAAGGATGTCGATATCATCTATCTTTTTTTTCTTTTCTGTTTTTTTTCTTTCTTTTTTTTTGGGGGGGGGGAGGGGAGGGTTGAAGGTAGGTTTTATTAAGGGGTGGATGCTAAAATTCTACAGAATGTTCAATAGTTTCGAACCATTAAAAACATCAGTTTTTTCCTTTCCTTCTAAAAAAGAACGCTGCTGGTTATCAAACGGCATCATGCAGTAACAAAACATGATCATTAATTTGTTTTTCGTGAAAACTAACCTAATTGATAACCTTTCCCGCCTTTTCAAACATGTTTTCGTCTGCTCCGTTTTTGTCTTCTGCTGCTTTGCTCGCCAAATTATTTGTCTCTCCGCCAATGACAGTAGTTTATCCCGATGATCGTTAATTATATCTGGTGAGTGGTTGCTCTCTGCACCCCTTGCGCTATTTCTCTCTTTTATGGGAGAGAAACAAATGAGGATATTTGTGCATTTGCTCATGCTTCTGTGGTACCGTGTCAATTCCGTTCACTCGGAATCATTCATTTAACCAAAGGTCGAATAGAACGCCGGACTATTCTCTTCGGAAAATTTACGCTTAATTGACTTTGGTTATACCAAACTATATGTTCCTTATTACATCGCCGGCAGCAGTCGTAAGATAAATGTGTTTCATAAATATTGTAATCTGCGGAGTTTACGAGCGGGACATTTATCAAAAGGCGTTGGGCTTTAATGGAACATTGGTTTTGAAGACAACTTGTCATGGTGTCATTCGAGTGAATAAAAGAGTAAAACAGGAAATCTTTACACTTCGCGATGCAACTGGACATATTTCATTTTTCTATGAAATAATTTAATTGAAAAAGTCGGATGCATGAGAAAGATTGTATTAATGTTGCTGGTGGAAATCCGCGTTGAGCAAAACTCTATTGATCTGCCGAGAATGTATTTGGAGGGTGAGACCCATCGAATCATGTCGGGTCTCTTTCTGGAAAATTGGTTCTGACCTCAGATGACCTTCGTAGACAATGCACACGAGCCAGTCATAAGTTAGAGCGAAAAGTACCGCCAGAAATTTATTTTCTCCTATTAGTTTCTTCAAAAGACGTCAGCGATATTAAAACAGACGCCATGGCATAAGACAAAACAATTCATCAATGTTAAAGGTCGAATCTAATGCGACAGAATCTGGACAGTGATTTCGCATACTCAGGGAAAAAAAGGTGTACATTGCCTGTAGTAAAGTAATGAATTTGCACAAATAAAAA
This sequence comes from Gigantopelta aegis, assembly GCF_016097555.1. Taxonomy (NCBI): domain Eukaryota; kingdom Metazoa; phylum Mollusca; class Gastropoda; order Neomphalida; family Peltospiridae; genus Gigantopelta; species Gigantopelta aegis. The sequence goes on from NC_054706.1 coordinate 42,808,922, forward strand.
TAAAAACAGCTATTGATCAGTAATGCAGTGCTGGAACAGTTTTGTTGCTGTTCAACGGTAGGGAGTGGATGTACATGGGCGTACATAGGGGGGGGGGGGGGGGGGGGGGGTCGATGGGTTCGACCGACCCCCCCCCCCCCCCCCGAAATCACTTTTTTTTATAATTTAATATATCTGACATTGATATCTGACATTATTATATTTACTCAACACAGAAATATATGCCCAATATCTCTGCAATCTATTTTGGAACCCCCCTTTTCAAAATCCTATGTATTGGAACCCCCCTTTTCAAAATCCTATTTACGCCCATGATGTAAGCCTCCAATTTTCTTTGAAAGTGAAGTGTTGCAGAATTTATATCAGAAAGGTTGCATGTAGCAGCTTTAGTCACATATGTTACCAATGTCGTTTGAGTCGAGTGGCCAGGTTCTTTTACACTGGAGAATAATTTCTAAACCTATCTAACACACACACACACGCACCACACACACATACACACACACACGCACCACACACACATACACACACACGGAGAGAGAGAGAGAGAGAGAGAGAGAGAGAGAGAGAGAGAGAGAGAGAGAGAGAGAGAGAGAGAGAGAGAGAGAGAGAGAGAGAGAGAGAGAGAGACACACACATGTACTATAGATCCTTAAGAGGAGATTTATCACAGAGTCACATCCAGTTCTTCAATTCCAGTTGCCATGACGTCCTAATCATAATTACCGTTACCTGTTTTTATAACACCAATCAACCACATTTTGAACTGTTAGATATTTAGGACGGGTCGAGAAACTCCACTTGGGGGGGGGGGGGAATAACATGTGGGGGGCGGGCACCTGGCCCCTCCCCTTAGATCCGCCGCTGGGTGTACACCACCAGATCAAGTCCCATAGACAATGTTAGTAGCATATGTGGCTAAAACTACTACACCATGGATATTAATACTATCACTCCTCATTCTTAAAGTAAATCGAACGGGAGGCGCCTTTGATGACTCTAGTTCCATTTAGTAGGGCCCTGCACATTAGAGCACAGTAGTTGCTGGTTCACTGATGCTGGTTAAAATTAAATTACATGGATTTACTAGTGAGATAAAACAACATTTTATGGCAATAAACAATATTATGTTACATTTATCACCAATCACAGAACTGGTAGTGTTAATTGTGCTATTAAAAGTGAGGTGCATTTCGAACTTTGACCCGGTGAAATGCTATATGATACACTGCTACCTGTACAAGACGAGCTGCGTCACTCACAGATTAAAACAAAACAAAACGTTTTATTTATTCCGTTCAAAATATCTCACGAATTGTATTAAAATAACGATTCATTATGTATATAGCCATAAAATATATAGATCTACATATACCATGAAAGTATTTTCACTGTAAATATCATAAAATATATAGATCTACATATACCATGAAAGTATTTTCACTGTAAATATCATACTTTCACTGTATTTTAGGGGACGGGACGTAGCCCAGTAGTAAAGCGCACGCCCATTGGGTTATTTTTCGTTCCAGCCAGTGCACCATGACTGGTATATCAAAGGCCGTGGTATGTGCTATCCTGTATGTGGGATGGTGCATATAAAAGATCCATTGCTACTAATGGAAAACTGTAGCGGGTTTCCTCTCTATGACTGCGTCAAAATGACCATATGTTTGACATCCAAAAGCCGATGATTAATAAATCAATGTGCTCTAGTGGTGACGTTAAACAAAACAAACTTCTGTATTTTAGTTAGTCCATCCGCCGTGTATGGAGAAATAGAAAGTGGGGCCGACCCCTAGGCCTACTACTCTTTACTGGACTTTACTTTATTTCATATTGGTAGTAGTAGTAGTAGTAGTAGTAGTAGTAGTAGTAGTAGTAGTAGTAGTGGTAGTGGTAGTAGTAGTAGTGGTAGTAGTGGTAGAGGTAGTGGTAGTGGTAGTGGTGGTAGTAGTAGTAGTAGTAGTAGTAGTAGTAGTAGTAGTAGTAGTAGTAGTGGTAGTGGTGGTAGTGGTAGTGGTGGTAGTAGTAGTAGTAGTAGTAGTAGTAGTAGTAGTAGTAGTAGTAGTAGTAGTAGTAGTAGTAGTAGTAGTAGTAGTAGTAATAGTTTATTTACTTTAAGCCGTGTAGCTCATAAGCATACAATTTATATACCGTATTATAAGTCATATATAAATAATCATCAGCATAAACATAAACAAGTGGATGTGTATTTGGAGGATGGACAGTTATACATGTTGCTATCTTAAATGTAATCCAAGGTTTACAAAGTTGTTTTCTATTCTGAACAGACAGTAATTGTATTAATTTAAAAACAGACGGTCTTAACCAGTAGTATTTGTTTACATAAATATGCGAATATGCAAATACAATGGACATATTAAAATAAAATGAAATTCATCTTCAATGTTATCCCGATTACACATACGACATTTTCTCTGTGATCGTTCAGTTCCACAATACCTTCCTTGTTCAGTGAGTAATTAGTGCAATGATACATTATATTTTGTGGCAAGAGATGAATAACAAATAGGTAATGATATCCTCAGATAATATTGTAAACAAAAAGTATCTGTTAAATGTTTTAAAATATTACATTTTGGTGAATTGTTCAACAATTTGTCTATTTCTTTAATACAGTGATCTGACAGGCGCTTGTTAGTTCTTTTCATAAATATTACATGATTATCAACTTGCTGATAAAACCATACATCTCCAAATCCTAAAGAAAATAATAAAATATAATATTTTACATGGTGTAGCCAGTAACGATTCCTGACTTTCTAACATATCATCATATATTGATTTCAAGATACAATTATTCGTTTCTAAAAACTTCACCCAATAATGGTACCATCTCGTATCCTCCGGAGCCGGGCCCGTCCGCAGCACTATACCAACCATGACGACTGGACTACACCCTAGTCTGATATTCTTTTGTTCAAACAGATCCGGCTTCTCAAGAATTGTATTTCCGCACAGCACTACACCTTCCACATATAATGACTGTCACTCTAGGGGTGTTCTTGACGGGAGGCAGCCCATCTCGTCCCTACAAGCTGTGCATATTAACGGCCTTAACGAAGCCACACACGTGGACATATAGATCGGACTTTAAACTTTTAGACCTTCGTTCAAAATTTTATGTGAAAATTACTTTTTTTCTATATTATTATCCGATCCTCTCTTCTTGCTCTCATTTCTTTTTGGGCTCCTTCTGAAATGCTCCAAATTATATAATTACTCGGCCGAGCAGTCAATTCCTTTTTATTTTTGGTTAGTTAACTTTGTAATTAATTTCAAAAAAAAATCACTAATTGCTATTCCAAAATTCTGTCCATTCCCAATTTACACCCCCCCCCCCTCCCCCACCCCCCTTCTGTCCCGGACCCAGTCAGTGTGCCCGGGAGACACGTGCTTGAACCTTAATTGGATATAGACACGTTAATATGTTATCTAATCCAATCTTAGGATCACGTCCTGTTCTGGACGGAGTAGCCGGCATGGGCCAATACCTACGCCCATGACAGGCGTGCGCTACAACAGCTTCCTATGAATGTGCAGGTTTAGCCCTATGACCGGACTCAGTGGTTAAGCCATAGGACATAAGACTGATAGGTACAGGGTTCGCATCCCGGTACTGGTTCCCACCCACAGCGTGTTTAACGACATAATGGGTAGGTATACAGCCACTACACTGACTTCGCTCTGACTAACCACTAACTACTAACCACTAAGTAACCCACTGTCCTGGACAGACAGTCCAGATAGCTGATGTGTGTGTGTGTGTGTGTGTGTGTGTGTGTGTGTGTCCAGGACAGCGTGCTTGAACCTTAATTGAAAATAAATATGAACACACTCAATCTAATTAAAATTAGCTCCACTATTACATGTGGATCTAAAGACAGCCAGTTGGAGCTCATGTCCACCAATCAAAACCTTACTTGCAGAATCCTGCCAGTGATTTAAAAATAATTTGAAAACATTCCAAATTATCCTGAGGGTATACGACATGTTTCGTGTGAATTACGAATGCCTTAAAACATGTTTTATTTTGTAAAATAAATAATTTGTAATGTAAAACTGAAGACTGATTTAGTTTGTTTTTTTAATTATAAATAAATAAATAATTTTTAATGTAAAATTGAAGACTGATAACCCACCCTGTACGTATTGGTATGGTTCGCTGTACTGCGGCCACTAAAATAGACTCGCCCGATATTTTTAGAATTTGTATGCTCCCAAATAACGTTATAAAAGGCGAAGTGTGATTGGTCAATATTTAAATTATTATTTACAGACGAAATGTTACCTGGACATTGGGAACTACGCAGTGTTGTTAGTTTTAAATCACTGGCAGGATTCTGCAAGTAAGGTTTTGATTGGTGGACATGAGCTTCAACTGGCTGTCTTTAGATCCACATGTAATAGCGGAGCTAATTTTAATTATATTGGAACACACTTCGAGTTTTTGAAGTACAATGTCTTTAAAATTATCATGGATAAGAAGACTTTTTCTAAATAATAATAAATGGGTCAACTTATTTCAATCTACTACTGGTTTAAGTATAAGGGACCTAATTATATATGGGGACTATTTCATTATATTTAAAAAAGAAAAGATCAAAAACAGTTGCTGGAAAGATCTATTATTCAGTTGGGTATTATTACAAGAAAAACAAAGTCTAAAAACGACAGAAGATATACAAGGACTGAATATTTGGTATAATACCAACATCTTAAAAAGTTACAAATCATTTCTATATAATGAATGTATAAAAAAAAAGGGGAATAATTTTCATAAACGACATACTCGACAATAAAGGGAATATTTTGGTATTTGAAACGTTTAGAAGAAAATATGACATAAAAACAAATTTTTAAAATTATGCATCATTAGTAAATGCTGTAAAATCTCTCCTACGTTCATTAAACAATACTAATAACAAAACATTCACATCTGTTAAAATTCCAATTTTACCTTTCAAAATGAAAATTCTACTGAACACAAATGCAGGATGTAAACATCTGTACAATATTTTGAATAAAAAAAAACATAACTCCAACGTCACAGATAAAATATGCAAACAAAGGATTGACATACGACTGTTGTACGTGGGAAAAATACTACACTCTACTTTTCTATTGTTTAAAAGATACAACTTTAAGGTGGTTTCAATACAGACTGTTATATAGAATTCTGTCTACTAATACTTTTCTTCATATGATACATTATGTTGATTCAAACAAATGCTCTTTTTGTAATAATGAACCGGAGACATTGCAACACCATTTTTACGACTGCATTGAAGTAAGAAACCTTTGGGAAGCAGTTAAAAATTGATTTTTTTTTTTAAACTGGTCTTTGCATCCCACTAAGCAAAAATGTAGTTATGTTTGTAATGACAGATGGTGATCTAAAATACGTAGTAAACTGGATAACTGTCAATATAAAATATTACATTTACAATATGAAAATATTTAAAGGGACATTCCTGCGTTTGCTGCAATTTTTAAGATGTTATCGACTAACAGTGACTTTTTAATGATTGTAATTACATATCAAATATATTTTTCTGCATAAAATATTAGTGGCTGTATACTAGACGTCTTTTTGATCGTTCTAATATTTATACTAGGTTAAATTTCATTTTATTTTCTAAAATATTATTTTTTCGTACGTACGAAATTATTTGAAGACAAAATCCAGTTTGGGCTTCTTACAAATATTAAGACGACCAGAAACACATTGAATATACAGACACTGATATTCTAAACAAGAAAATATATTTAATATGCAGTTTAATCGTAGAAATATTTTATTAGTCGGAAATATATTACAATGCAGCAAACTCAGGAATGTCCCTTTTAAGGGACATTCCCGAGTTTGCTGCATTGTACGATGGATTTTGTCTTCAAATAATATCGTACGTACGAAAAAATATTTTTTAGGAAATACAATAAAATTTAACCAAGTACAAATATTAGAACGATCAGAAACACGTTTAATATACAGCCACTAACATTGTATGCAGAAAAATATTTTTTACATGTAATTATAGTCGTCAAAATGTCTCTGTTGGTCGATAACATCTTAAAAATTGCAACAAACTCGGGAATGTCTCTTTAACAATAATGGAAAAAAAGTATATTTTAATATAATGATTTAATGTATTAATGTAATTGATTAATAAATTTTAATTTAATATATTCTCTATATTGAAATTAACTTTCATAATATGCGATGTATGAATGTACATATATGTATGTGTATGTGTATGAATATATACATCTATTTTTGTAAGGCAATGATTCAAAGCTCCCCAACCTTGACACTGTCAACTGATCTGGGGGCAATAAACTCATTAAAAAATATATATATATCGTTTGTCTACCTGTCCGCCTCTCCATAATTCTGTTCAATTGTTTGTCCGTCTGTCCGTCTTTCTTATATTTTCCCAATGATTTTAAGGCGATAAGGTTTTCTTGCATGGCTGTATAAGAAATATAATAGTCATAATGTCAACAAAAAAACCGCACGCGTGGGAATTTCCTGCAAATGATTTTAGATTAGTCTTTTGCATGGACGGGGCAACACGCACCGCCGAGATTATCACGGCAAGAGCAGACAATAATATGATTCTGCCAATCTTCTATTGCCAGTAAGAGAGTTAGCAGTTTGCTGACAGTTCTAACTTTTCTTTCCAACTCGATCCTAACAGAAAGGGAAAGCCCCAGAGAGAAATACCGTCAACCGTTTAAACAATTATCATATTTTATCATTTTTCGCCACTGCTGAAGCGTCTTGAGATATTTTAACAGAAAATCGAGAAAGAAAAGGTGCATTTCTACTGATGTTCTTGCTGGCAAAAAACAATTCGTGTCGAAAAGGAAGGAGTAGATTGAATTAAGTGTCCAATGTTCCACTGAGACGAAGTGTCACCTTTAGTATCGTTAGTCACTCTCCTTCGACACACGATGTAACTCGACTGCGTCAACGTTACTAATTTATTCACTTATTTATTGGGGAAATATGATAAAAACGGTAATATTATACACACCACAGTGACAAGTTTAGAAGACATTTTCTATTCTTATTTGTCACTTATATTGTTGTGTGTTCACGGCGTAAATTAGGCCTACCGTAGTAGTAAAACGGCCATTAAGCACCATTATCACCATCAAGACTTAGTATAGATCGCCTTATGTTGTTATATGAGTCTACCGGCTTCAGTGGCGTCGTGGTTAGGCCATCGGTCTACAGGCTGGTAGGTACTGGGTTCGGATCCCAGTTGAGGCATGGGATTTTTAATCCAGATACCAAACCCTGAGTGAGTGCTCCGCAAGGGTCAATGGGTAGGTGTAAACCACTTGCACCGACCAGTGATCTATATCTGGCTCAACAAAGGCCATGGTTTGTGCTATCCTGCCTGTGGGAATAAAAGATCTCTTGCTGCTAATCGGAAAAAGTAGCCCATGTAGTGGCGACAGCGGGTTTCCTCTCAAAATATGTGTGGTCCTTAACCATATGTCTGGCGTCATATAACCTTAAATAAAATGTGTTGAGTGCGTCGTTAAATAAAACATTTCTTTCTTTATATGAGTCTGTACCTTAATGTTACAGTTATATTCCCCTTGATTATATGCTTGCATCGAAACACCAAGGTTTTGTTGCGTTATTATCATGTTTTTTATATCGTATGTTTCTGATGTTTTTGATGTTTTGCTATATGTTTCTTCTTTTTTTTTCTTCTTTTTTTTTGTTGGTGGTGGTGGCAGCACATCTGGAGTTAAATGGTTAACGTGCTTTGAACAGTTTACAATTAACCGAATATTCATACCGTACGCCATTTATTAATATCTCTCTCACTCCATCCCGCACTCGTTTCTTTCTCTGTCGCACCATCTCGCTTGCTCTCTCTCTCTCTCTCTCTCTCTCTCTCTCTCTTTCTCTCTCTCATATTACAATATTACAAGCATAAATTAATTTAAAAGTATTATATTTTGAGGTGTGGTTTGTGGTTGTAGTAGTTGATAATAATTTGTCTCAGCGATGTCAGCTTCTTTCCAAGCATTACGATGACGAGTTAAGTGTATTTACTTTATCGTATGCCTTATTCATGAACAATAACTATAAAGAAGCCTAAAACATTTTAACGCAAAGAAAGGCATTTCGCAGTCGTACACCTCCGCGTATAAATCGAAATACTGAAATCGCGTTCATTGCCAAAACTTGTCCGAGATCGTCTGCTGATAAATATCTGGCAACTTTTGTCTTGACAGCAGTAAACAGGCTGAAACTGGCTCAAATTGACGCTACCTTTTCCCGGTTCACCATATATCAGCGCGCACGCCACGTCTTCACGCCAGTTCGCACAAGGTGAAGTTTTATGTTTCCAAAGGGTTATCGTCTCAGGGCAATTCGATTGGAAATCCCAGCCGTATTTATCAATAAACCATCAAATTTTCTAGAATTCATATTCTTCAAAACTGAGTAATCACGGCCCAGGATTGTGTGATAGACCGATAAACAGTAACAAATTCTTTGTCGTCTTTGTTGGGGTTTTCAACTTTTTTACAAGAAAATGGTTCGCTGAATTTTTTCTCATGCTAATACATAGAACATAAACTTTTCGGCATGACAAATTGAGCTTTCGTTACAAAACACCTTCTAGACACTACATGTCGAATTAAGGTAATCGGGTTATAGTGAAAAAAAGGAAATCCTGATTTATTAGGTGTGTATAAAAACATGTTTTGCATAGCATACAGCTATAAAATAGTTCTTTAACGCCATTTGAAATGACTTTTTGAAATCGGTCTAGACAGTAATTTTGTTGTGATTTAATAAATAATAAATCTTACTTTTGTTGTTCATACGAAAGTCTCAAATGGCATATTTGAAATAAATCATTCATGATTTTTGGTTCAGTGGTGATCCATGGTTGTTTGAATGGCGAATTAAAAATATGTTTATATCAATGTACCGGAGTTTCCCGGCAGCGTCCATCATGTAAATTTCGAATTCCTTTGTATCAGGTTGAGGTTGCCTTTAAAAATGCATTTTATGTCATACATGTCTGCACTATCTGTAAAGGTTTCTGCAAGCGCGTAACATCACACACACACACACACACACACACACACACACACACACACACACACACACACACACACACACACACACACATATATATATATATATATATATATATATATATATACACACACATGTATATACATGCAAGCATGCATGCATGCATGTATGCATACATACATACATACATACATACATAAATACATATATACATACATAGATATAGATATATCTATATGGACTGTAACTTAGATATCTGACACCCATTACTATATGAATATTGGCCACCGTCAGTTAAAATTGACTGTTTTGAATACGTTGCTATTTTAACAATATTTGACCTATGGTCCTACACTTTTTTCTGAAGGTCGCAAATATCCATGTAGTAATGGGCGTGAAATATCAAAGTTACAGACTGCATACCTTTTTAATACAATTCCATATTCGGTACTGTAGGGTTATCTTCTTTTTTGGGAGACCACTCGATATATATTGCCGATAATATTAATGCTTACTAATAAAGTCAAATAAGTAGAATATCACCACTTTCGGACAGCACACCAGTAAAAGTGTGTCACCTCACATTTAACCTACCTGCAAGGAAACAGGAGGGGGATCACATACCATCTAAGAGATTTGATTCCTGGTTTTTTATTAGCATCCCTTATTTTTGCTAGAAATCGCATTTCCGTTGTCCGAGATACCCTGCTCTGTTTTCAACGTCTTATTTATACGGCGTAACAAATAAAAGAGTTGCAGCTGCTTTTACTCCAAACATATTTAACGGTGCACCTCGAATTTTGACAGGTACTTTTACTTTTTATAAACGATGTAAGCTACATACCAATACACGCACATTTACCCCAGTCTTTCCACATCAATTGTACGTTGTATATTGCCTTTCCATCACACACACACACACACACACACACACACACACACACACACACCACCACACACACCACCACCACCACCACCACCACCACCACCACCACCATTCAGTACATAGCTTTATTAAAACGTTAAATATTCAATACAACACTGTTTGGGGGAGATCAACACTGGACGAAAAGATAATGATTCAGTGTAAGTTGTCAAAAACTAACATGAGTTTTCATGAGAAAATATTTATTTGTAAGACCTTTTTTAAAATCTATTTTTTGGTTTTATACTTTTCTAAAAATTAATTTCACGATGTATGATTTCAAGCATTTTGTTGCTAACACACTAACACGGGTCTCTCGTGCGTTTGTGTAATTAGACATAGCTTCAGTTTCCAACCCACACAATTCCGAGAGACTACTTTAATAATCATTGCTAAGAGGAGAAAACTCCTCTCCACAGTCTACCTCATCAATCACTCTCGGTAAATATGTTCCCAGCAAACTTCCAGCTGGAAACATTATGTTTGCAACATATGATGTGATACCACAGATCACGAGAAAGAGCTCCGGAAATATGCTGAGGAATAACGGATTACCCTGCTTGGGATGACGAATGAACCGACTTCTTGATTGCTTCATGTCCATTTTACTCCGAAGCAGACGATCGGTGCAGCCTTTCCCGCCGCTGACTAAAAACTGTGTAATAATCATCGACGCTTTACAAACAATGTGTTCGTTTTATGTCGGCAATGATTCGTGATTAGGCACTGGGGAGAATTGCCTGGAGGTGTCAGCAGTATTGAACACACACACACGGCGTGCAAGGGTGATGGACGACCAAAACTGCTTGACCCCTTTTAGGGAACTGCTGCTTCTACCGTGGACAATACGGAATGTTTACTGCCAGCCGTGAGATGATGGCCAAATTGATTGTTCGTGTTAGCTTTTATTTCTAGCTGACACATTTCATCTGTGATGAGATGAGCAATTTGTAAATATGGCAATAAATCTTCGTCTGTGTGACTTACAACCGACTTCTTCTGTATTTAAGTTCACAGCAAACTAACGTGCATTGCATCGCTAGATGACGTATTGCGATGAGCGTCCAAGCATTAAAAGTGTAAAAAGTAATAGATAGTTGCACTAAAAATGTAAAAATATATCTGGTCTCAGGAAATGGAGAGAAGTAATCCAAATTAATGAATTTGTGTAGTATTGGCAATCGTCCGAGACTGCTATAGGCTATCTTATGTATCAACAACCTATCTCTGTACTATAAATACGTTATTTCTGTGTACAAATGTAAGTTATCTCTGTACTATAAATACGTTATTTCTGTGTACAAATGTAAGTGTTTAACCCTATGTTTAAATGTTGGCTGCTCTTAATAAACATATTTGTGTCGGACAATTGAGACTAATTGTAAATAATTTGTATTAACATCACATGAATATTGCTTTAAGATGGATTTTCTTTATTTCATTAATTCATTACATGTTTATATACGTAAACTAGATGTAATCACTGCAATCTAAAGAATAAACAATAAACATGTTCACAATATGAAATAGATTTATTTCGTTTATTCCAACAATGAATTGCGTACATTAGATACAGCTAGTTTATTTTAATGTTTAGTTTTGTGATCCAAAGATAGAATTTTATCGATAAATTATTGGATACATAATTCACATAGTTTTAGCAAACCTTTGGTTCTTGTCCTATTGTCTCATTAAACAAAAAAAAATCAAAGGTATTATTAAAGATTGTATCTTTCATTAAACGGTTTAAATCATTTCCACCGCCTTGTACAAGTGAGAGGTGGGTGCGAAGGTGAATGATGAAAAGCTAATAGTTTAAGTTTGTTTTGTTTAACAACACTACTAGAGCACACTGATTTACGATGTATTAATCATGCATTTTCCCAGACAGGGCAGCACATACCACGGCTTTTGATATACATATCGTGGGACACTGGTTGGGACGGATCATCGAGTTAGATGCTGAAAGATGTGATCCAAACAATCGGTGAGAATCAGTGATGAGTTGGAAATGCTGGCCCCTTGCTACCCACATATATACCATGTTTACTCAATCATTTCGCGATTCTGTGTCACTGACATCATAGCACTTGTCAATGATTAGTGCCCCCTGACATTATTAACTTTAGAACACTGAAATTATTAACTTTAGAACACTGAAATTATTAACTCTAGAACACTGAAAATAATACATTTAGAACAACACCCAATGGCGCCTTGATAATTCTTCACACTAGAGCACATTTCTTCTTTCTTCTTCTTTTTTTTTACATGGCCTAACAGCTTTTATGGAAAGCTTTTAAAGCAGTAATGGACAGACGCTATAGGCAGCAGTCCATGTTGGTGGCTTATTTGTGAAACTAATCATGCATGGATGGCGCCGGCTGATTGCAGTCCGGGAATATGCTTTTTACGTCTTAATACAGGATCACAAATGGCACAAATTCGCCAACATGTTTGCGTCAATCACTGGAATCTTTTAACCAATTATTGGGAAAATGGTGAAGCGATTAGAGACGCCTTGGGAATTAATTGGGTGCTTTCTATTTTCTCTATCTCTTCCTCGTTTTTTTTCTCTTTCTTTCTGGAAGGTACAATGATCTGAAGATGCATCTGATACACACCGACTGCTGAAGCGAGGATGTTGCTGCTGTTATAGAACATAATCTCCTTAGTGTCCTTAAATCATTTTTAATTAAATCATCTAAAGTTTCTCAGACATAAGCAGACGAAAATCTTGCTGAAGGTTTAGAAAATCAAGCCATATTTGTATCGCCTGGATGCGCACGGAGGCCTCATCGGGTCCAATATATTTATAAGTAATTCGATTTAATTCATCACTGGGTTTGTTGATGTTCTTAGCAGTGGCAGCTAGTAGACACCAAGCAGATCGAAGGGTTTGTTCTGGCATTTTCTTTTATCGGGTATTGTTTGGAAAGACAGCCTAGACTTCTGGTTTGTGTGTCCTGGGCAGCGTGCTTGAACCTTATTTGAATAGAAACGAATCCAGGACATTTGCCCCCCAGGACATTTGCCCCCCAGTCCAAAAATGGATAGGTGGACATTTGCCCCCTCAGTCGAAATGATGGCTAGGACATTTGCCCCCCCCCCCAGTAGAAATGTTGGCTAGGACATTTGCCCCCCCCCCCCAGTAGAAATGTTGGCTAGGACATTTGCCCCCCCCCCCCCCCCCCCAGTATAAATATTGTGAACAACTTTATTTTCATTTTGAGCACATGTTGAAAAAGCACATTAGAAAGCACATGGTTTAGGTCAAGTGTTCACTACCTCCGTCTAGAGGGCGATGGGTCACAGGGTGTTATTTTATTTTTACTTTTAAAATACCATGATGTTTGTTATTCTTTGTTCCAAGTGTCTGAAGAGCTGTATTATAAACAAGTAATAGTCATGTATTAGATAATGTTCTAGGTTTTTGTTACACAATCATTCCTTGCCTTTCCACGTGTTAGGTTGGGATCTAAATTATAACGGGTTATAATGCCCGACAGCACGGATTACCAGAGGCACCAAGTCCGCGGATTATCGTCTGGCAAACAAAGTCTTGATCTAACCGTGTGGTGTATTCCAGCGTTTTCTAATACATATGTATGGAATGATAAAAGGTAACATTAATAACATAGGATTTTTTCATATGGATAAAAGGTCACTTCTGGATTAAAAGAGTATTCTTTCTTATTTTTTTCCCATTCTAAAGTTGATTCTGGTTATTAACACGGTCAAACATTTATAATACTATCTGCATGTTTATTTTCGTTATTCGTAAGAAAGTGCATACAATTTTCTGTATGCAGATGTCGAACTTGAAATGTAGCCCAGCGGTATAGTGCTTGCCTGATGCGCAGTCGATGGGCCCATTAGGCTATTTCTCGTTCCAAACAGCGTACCACGACTGGTATAGCAAAGACCGCGGTATGTGCTATTCTCTCTGTGGGATAGTGCATATAAAAGATCTATTGCTACTACTGGAAAAATGTAGCAGGTTTCCTCTCTAAGACTATATTTTAAAATTACGAAATGTTTGACATCCAATAGCCGATGATTAATAAATCAGTGTTGCTTTAGTGGTGTCGTTAAACAAAATAGAGTTTAACTGGAAATGTTTATTTACATTATTCGTAAAAAGGTGCATACAATTTTCTGTATGCAAATGTCAAACTGACAATGTTTATTTACGTTATTCGTAAGAACGTGCATACAATTTTCTGTATGCAAATGTCAAGCTGGCAATGTTGACATGTCTGTATTCAGTTCGAGTGAGTCTACTATAAAATCAGTCATGTACACTTATCTATAAAACGTGTTCCACCAACGCTAGTTGCACAGTAGCTAATACCGGCCTCGGTGGCGCAGTGGTTAAGCCATCGGACTACAGGCTGGTAGGTACAGGGTTCGCAGCCCGGTACCGGTTCCAACCCAGAGCGAGTTCTTAAAGGAAACATGACACGAGACCATATTATAGCTCATTTTAAAAGAAAAATGATATAAAAATAATATACAAATAACTTTATAACAATAAAATACGTGTAGTTAACTTAAAATGAAAAAATTACGCTAATCAGTATCAAAGTACGATTTATGCATATTTCTTCGTGAGCGTTCGGAAAAAAAGGGAAGTGACGTCAGAGCCGCTGTACTCTTCCATTGTTGTTAACTGTTTATATATGGAGTAAGGGGCTTACGATCTTTTCAGTTCAACAGTGCCGTACTGCGCGGCCTTTGGGTGTAAAAATAAACAGTTTAAACGATCGGGATTGTCTTTTTATGGTTTTCCAAAGGATTGTATCCGAACAAAGACGCGTGTATTTTATCGCAAAAGAAAAGATTGGACACCAACACCGCATAGTACTTTGGTGTCAGCCTAATTACAGCCCGGAGCCCGAACGTTACCGGAGACAAAAACAGTACTCGGTTGCGAATGCCGAGGTGTACATTGTACATATTTGGCACAAAGATACACCTCAGCATGATGTATTTATATATGTTAAAACAAAAATGTAGAATTTTTTATTTATTTATTTTTTTGGAAAAAAAAAGATTTTTCATGTTAGGGCTGTAGGCCTACATAACAAAATCTGTATTCACCGTCCGAAGAAGGAAACGTCAATAAGTAATTAAATATGGCATATACAAACATGGGATTTGGCATGAGGATACATCTCAGTACGATGTATTTAAATATGTTTTTAAAAAACGTGTAGAAAACAATAATAATTTTAAATAATGTTTTTAATCTTCGGGCGGAATACGTCACAAAAACGTTCCTCATCGCCCGATTGAATGAATGTTTAACGACACCCCAGCACGAAAAATACATCGGCTATTGGGTGTCAAACTATGGTAATGCAAATAAATAAAGTGATGATCAACATCAATATAAAAATTCAAGGTTTAAACAAAAACAGTGTACTGTGCCAAAAAATACAAATACAAACATCACAGAATTTTACGGACACCGAATTTTACTCTAAACTTCAATTTGTGCTGTATTGGCCATTCTCAAAGAGAATGTTACACCCCTGCACCACGGTGAGGTTACAGCACGCGCAGGGGCTCATCGCCCGAAGCCCCAAAGCAACACGAAGTTCAATACAAAAAAACCCACTACTGTCGGTGTCGAAATAACTATTATGTTTCATCCACGGGCTGACTTGAGAATCGGAGTGTTGTTTTAGTTAATTGGTCCTTTCTTTCCGTGGCCTGCACATGTGATTCCTGATTGGCAGGTGTATATTGCAGGGTATCGACCAGGTAAGTGATTACCACGGTCTAGACATACGTACAAAATACGTGCCAGTTTTTTTAAGATCACAGGGTATTATGGCGTAACCTGTCGCGACTATAGTACAATGTTAATAGACATTATCAGCCGCCCTGCTTCATTACTGTAAATAATGCTGTAAAACCCTTGATTAAGTAGACTTTCGCATCTAAAATTACAAAACTGACCAATTACGTAGTACCAAAGAAAACAAAATTATCACTTGGGTATCGTGAGTGGTCGTTTTTACTCTAACGCACCCTACCAATAGGCCTAATAATATGCTACTTTTTTTTTATGAGAGAAAAATACTATAACCCCATTTCGTTCTATTGATGCAAATAGAAATATATTTAGTTTAAAAGTTGATTATACTCTCAAGTCATTTATGTTGTTTTACAAGCCAGGTTAATGAAAGTGAAGCGCCTTGTCGTAAATTAGAGCGTTTGTTTACACTGTGCATACAGATTTCATTATGTACAGCCCGAACATAAAAAATGCGATATTTTCTTTAAAAAAAACCCCAAAATGTTTGTCCTACATTTATATTTTTTACATATTTAAATACATCATATCGAGGTGTATCTTTATGCTAAATATGAACAGTATACACCTCGGCATTAGCATCCGAGTTTTGGTTTTGTCTCCGGGTTGCTTTCGGGCTCCGGGCTGTAAATTGGTCGACCGGTCTGGTCTGGCACCATCAGTTTCTCCACCCTCCGACTCGCTATCCGTTTTTTCTTCAGTATCACTGTTGTAAGTAAATGTGTGTCTTTCTTCATTTACTAACAGCTCATATTGATACGGCAAAACGTTTTGCGAACGAACACTCATTGTTTTGGTAAGCTGTGCAAGTCTTAGATTCTTTATGAGTGGTACGGACTAATGCTTTTAAGTGTAAGGCTTCAGATCAAGCGACGCGTCTCTGACGTCACGGACCTCGTGATTGCCCTGCTCATTAAAGATCGGCAATTTCCGCTAAGAGCTCGTATCTGGGGTTCTTTTATGGAGATATTTTAAGTAATTAATTTTTTATAATTTTTTTTTTTAGGTGATTCAATTTATAATTAATTGTACATGGTTGGTGCCAAATATGGTTTACGTGACATGTTTCCTTTAAGGGCTCAATGGGTAGGTGTAATTGAACCTTAATTGGATATAAGCACAAAAATAAGTTGAAATGAAACAGTAGTTAAGCCATCGGTTGTAAGTTTGACAGGCGTCGGGCTTGCTTCTCCATATCGGCTCCAAAACAGAGCTCAATGGGGAAGTGTATGACCACTACATCGACTTCTCTCTCACCATCGTCGTAATCAAGCCATGCTCAGAAAAGCATGTTTGAACCTTAGCGGAATACAAGAACGAAAATTAGTTTCATCAGATGATTATCATTATCACTATCGTTATAACCATAAGCATCATCATCATCATCATCATCATCATCATCATAAACATTATTATATTCATATTCATATTTAATCAATTTAAAAAATTTTTTTTATCTCATCTTCACTCCTCCACCTACCTAACCAGAACTGTCTGACAGTCTGTATTGGAAATGCAATGATTAATGGACGCGGGTTAGATTTTGGTCCCGTTAACAACGTGCACGGCGAGAATGCGCGAGATTTCATCATATTAACCAGATAACGACACCAAGTGTTTCGCATACACCGGGACATCTGTAGCGACAGATGTCAACTCGATTTATGCGATTTTGATTAGAAAGTCAAATAAATTTAAAAGAAATGAATATTCTTTTAGACGCACATAGCCGAGTGCAAATATTAAAAACCTAATTTACGAAAAAGCCGTTGCGTAAAGATCATAATATATTATGGTGTATTTAAAATATTATGAAGGAGGCCTGACACCACTAGAGCACATTGATTTATTAATCATCGGCTATTGGATGCCAAACATTTGGTATTTTTTACATATAGTCTTAGAGAAGAAACCCGCTACATTTTTCCATTAGTAGTAAGGGATCTTTTATATGCACCATCTTACAGACAGGATAACACACACCACGGCCTTTGCTATATCAGTCGTAGTGTACTGGTCGGGACAAGAAATAGATCAATGTGCCCACCGATGGGGATCTATCCCAGATCGACCGCGCATCAAGTGAGCGCTTTACCACTGGGCTACGTCCTGGAAGGAGGGAGTACGTTAGTAATTAAAACTGTGTTTCGAAATACACAGACTCGATCATCTTCGTTCATAAATATTCCACTCCTCTCCATTAATATTAATGGCAGCTATGTTACTGCTAACTGGGCTTAAATAATGGTTAAATTATTAATTTTAAGTAATATCCAACCAAGTTTTAAGTACGTTATCTACGACACGTGTCTACGACGGAGGTTAATAACCAGTCGTTAGTTCCTTTTGTTAATTCGTTAGTGTGGCTTACATAATAGTTCAAGGGATACTCCAAAACGGATCATGTGGGAAAAGTGGGGGCAATTCGTTTTAGGCAATATCCACAACATAAAACGTTATTTAAACCAGGTACCTATAGAGTCAAAAAAAGTAGCAGACCCAGCAAGCATAACGTAATAACGATAGTATCTCCCTCCTTTCCAATGCCATCAGTGTTGGAATGGTCCTAAGCCTAGCTATATGCATCTGGTTATTTCTGTTGCCATGACGTCTATGTAATGCAGTTGTGTCTTTTTAGAAAAACTGCGATTATTAGCGGTGTATACGTAATTACCGAGATTATGCACGCAAGTGAAGAACCGACTTAGATCACGCGAGGCAGCTGCTAGTGAACACACCTCTGAACGTGCTGGCCAACGGACGAGCAATCCTAATGGCGGTTTGACGGTCCTTGGTAATGAAGGGAATCACGCAACGCTTCACCTTCGACGCTCTGTGCCATCACAGAAGTGTCTGAATCCCTCTGGACGGCAGTGTGTGTATCATCGGTTATGAAAATCACACAGCCAAATCTGCTTGTTAAACAGACGGACTTGCCAATGCATGGTTAAACAAGGACTATGTGGTCTGCCAGTAATCTCGATGACAAAGGATCAAAGGCAGCTTGTTAGATCATCAGAGCATGCAGTGCAATTCCAGCAATGTCGTCTGCATGTGACTGATCGTTGGATCTCGAGTCTGGTACTGCAATTTCGGGATTTGTTGTGGATCTTGCAAAACATATAATTAACGTGTGTGATATTTATCACGGCTAAGAAGACATATGTAGTTTACGTTATTTTTGTTTTCTTCGTAGTTTCAAGGTCTTTACTTTTGATTGCACACATTGTAGATGACACGCTAAAATGAAATTAGTTCCCTTTTACCGTGGTATCGCCACTATCTTTAATTCACTATTTTGATCGGAGGTGGAGGGGGCAAAATATATAGAATAGAACTATTAAATCCAGTGAGAAAATACTGCAAGTAAAGCGACATTTGGAGAATTCGGTTCTAACAAAATGCTTTGCAATTTCTATAACATTTATATCCGACCTCTCAAAGTCGTAGCATGATGTTTCTGGCAAATTGAAAATCTTTGGAACGTTACTTGCATTATATCTTGTCGTTTTATTGAGCATGGACACATTTAAGTTTCTCTGTTGCAATATACAAAAAAGGATAGAAGCAGATACAAAAATACACACACTGTTTTCTTTTGTTTTGTGACATGGGCTGGTTTGTTTGTTTGTTTGTTTGTTTGTTTTGTTTCACGACACCGCTGGAGCACATTGATTAATTAATCATCTGCGATCGGACGTCAAACTCTTGGTAATTCCGATTCGTAGTCATCAGAGGAAACCCGCTACATTTTTCCTAATGCAGCAAGGGATATTATATGCACTTTTCTACAGACTGGACAGCACATACCACAGCCTTTGATATACCAGTCGGTGTGCACTGGCTGGAACGAGAAATTGCCCAATGGGTTCATCAACGAGCATCGATCCTAGACCGACCGCGCATCAGGCGAGCGCTTTACCACCCTGGCTGGGTGCACTTACTTTTACTCGTTTTCCACTATTGCGAGTCACTAATCATTTT
The DNA here is from genome assembly GCF_016097555.1 of Gigantopelta aegis. Taxonomy (NCBI): domain Eukaryota; kingdom Metazoa; phylum Mollusca; class Gastropoda; order Neomphalida; family Peltospiridae; genus Gigantopelta; species Gigantopelta aegis. The sequence goes on from NC_054706.1 coordinate 42,828,755, forward strand.
CTCCATTTCATTACGTCGTAAGGCACTATTTACGGTATTGTACCAGTCAGTCCCCACACCCCTTCCCCTACACCTACACCCACCAAAAAACCCCACGAAAAAAGACAAAAAACAAAAAACAAACAACAACAAAAAAAAGTTATTGAAAGATGATACCTCTATTCTCTCTAAATAACCTTAGGTAGTTAATAAAATGCAGGGATATACGTTTGGGAATTCTTAATTGTCATAAAGAGAACACGTTACGGGGCCACTGATACACAATAACGTCAAATCTAGATTGTATTTGCCGAATAATTTCCATTTGTCCATTGTACAGAATGACGTCAAACTAGGTTAACAGTCCGCAAAGTATCACATAGTATCATATATATATATATATATATATATATATATATATATATATATATGCGTCTATGTGTGTGTGTGTGTGTGTGTGTGTGTGTGTGTGTGTGTGTGTTTGCATGTGTGTATATACAGCAAGGGTGGACCTTAGGGATCCAGGTAGCAGTCATTCGAATGAATTAATGAATGTTTAACGACACACCAGCGCGAAAAATGCATCGGCTATTGGGTGTCAAACCAAGGTAAATGCGAAAATGAAGTGATGATCAGCATCAATATAAAAATTCAAGAGTTGAATTAAAACACAATAATAACAACTGTGCACAAATATAAATACTAATACCACAGGTGTAGTCTAATTGATTTTCTTTTTATTCTATAGTGAATCAAAATGTTGTAAGTGGATTTTTGTGTTGTTGTTTTTCGTAGTTTTTTGTTGGGTGTGGGGACATGTTGATAAAAACAAATTCTGAGATAGGATTGGGTTGGAGTTGTTTTGTTTCATTTGTTTGGTTGGTTGGGAGGGTATCAGAATTGTTTTGACTTTTGGGACCTGTTTACATGGGAGTAACAAGGTTTTCGTGTATATGGAGGCGAAACTGTTGAACGATGGTGCCCACCACACCGCGTGCCCCAGATGTCTGGGGGAGAAACGTGTTGAACGACGATGCCCACCTCACCGCGTGCCCCAGATGTCTGGGGGGCAAACTGTGTTGAACGATGATGCCCATCTCTCCGCATGCCACAGATGTCTGGGGGCAAACCGTGTTGAACGATGATGCCCACCTCACCGCATGCCCCAGATGTCTGGGGGCAAACCGTGTTGAACGATGATGCCCATCTCTCCGCATGCCCCAGATGTCTGGGGGCAAACCGTGTTGAACGATGATGCCCACCTCTCCGCATGCCCCAGATGTCTGGGGGCAAAACGTGTTGAACGATGGTGCCCACCTCTCCGCATGCCCCAGATGTTTTTACATTTAGATGAGTATTACAAGTCATATCAGGATAGCCATACGTCTGAGTTCATTGAGAGATTGTAGACTTAAACAGTTTCAACTTTTAAACTTAGTGGAGGGTACTAAAAAGGGGAACATTTAATATATAAGCAGATACAAATTATACTCATCCGAGTTCATCGTGTAGATGTAGTTACGTCCATAGTGTGAACACTCTTATGAGAATGCTCAGACAGACTTTCAGACAAGTTTTGCTTATGAAATTATGTTAGTGCTTTTAATTTCAGAAATAATTATTCAGTCAATTTTCTTTTCTTCACCCGACAAACTTCGGCATCAAACATCTCACTGAAACAGAAAAACAAATCTAAAATGTCTTCATTCGTTTAGTTGAATCAACAGAACAGAAAGAATCAGTTAACTTCCTCCAGCAGAATTAATTATTCACGGGGCTTTTATTATTTGCGATGTCAGTTAATCATATCTGGCAAATGTTTCGAGTCGCTAACATCCTGCGCTCCCCTTCTATAACTCTCTTTTATGGAGACAAATAAACGAGTCTGTTTGTTCACGTACTCATGCTTTTGGCGGGAAGTGCCAATCAAGATCTGCCGGGAACATTTTATTTAACCAAGGGTCAAACATCCGCCCGAGGAATTCTGTTCCTGGAACTTACGCTTAATTGACTTTCGCTATATCAAACTATATGTTCCTCATTACATTGGCGGCAACATGGAGAAGATATATGTGAGACATAACTATTTCGATCAGTAAAACTTTACGACTTGGAGCCTTAATCAAGACATCGGAATTAGTAGGGTGGTAGCGTGTTCTGGAGAGCGGGCAGACGACAGCTAGTCAAAATCTGACTCCAGGAAGAGGGGTGTCCGCGAGGCAATATCGACGATACAATGGGGCATCACGTTTATTCCATTTGAAAGTAGGAGAATACAAATGAAAAAGTGCAACACATGTCATTCATATACTGAACGCTTTATTGATTTCTGCCATCTTTTCTCCAAGACGGACAAACAATATTAATAGCGGAGACTCGGCGACAAATGATGTTACTTGCGATGTAAGGTCTCAATATTGGCTTTTTAGATAATTAATTTGCTTGAGTGCCTGGCGTTTTAGTTTTAGCATTCTGTTGACATTAAATATAATTATATTCACTCTATAGATACATGAAAAACACAATACAGTAGAGCATAAAAGCAATATAAAAGCCACCATCTATTAAGTATGAAATACTATAAGATATATAATCATAAAACTATGTTCAAGTTAAAGCCGTTGACCCTAGTTTCAACCCGTGAAACTGGACACTAAGTATGGTTAAACTACAAACATGTAACACATCTCTATATAGTGTTTGGAGAGAGAGAGAGAGAGAGAGAGAGAGAGAGAGAGAGAGAGAGAGAGAGAGAGAGAGAGAGAGAGAGAGAGAGAATTTAAATTATTAAAAATGGCCCTAATAGTGAAAAATACGGCGTAAAAACTAGGTTCTGTCACGTTAATATAATAAAGACAGCTTATATAAAAATAATACTTAATAATAAAGAATTCATTATTTTGCTTAACGTAAGTGCAAGGACTCCGAGTAACTTTCAGTCGAAAAAGATGTTACAATTTGCTTAAAACCTGTTTTTTGAGGATATGTAAGAAATAGAAAAATACATTCGTTACATTAGATACCATTTATCTTGCAGATTAAAAATAACTTGCGCACAGTACACACATAAACCCCCATCATGAGATATTATGTACTTTGATGAATAATAATATACTAGTAGATCTGTCATCTTTGTTTCGCAGGAACTGTCCTTCATATTATAGCAAATTTAATATACAAAACGGTGTTTTCTCGTCAAAACATTATTATATTTCTAATATTATTGTTTAGTACATTAAGTTGTAAAGTAATGCCCAAAAAAAATTATGCTCATTATTAATATTACCCACAAATGTCACATTACCATACCACATGACATCGTTACAGTTACCGGGACAACTAATTTTTTATTTTTAGTGTGGGGAGAAATAGGGATTAAAATGCCTTAATTAGGGGTTTTTTCTTTCTGTCCAGTAGATAATTAAATTACTCGTGTGCAGTGATGTTTTGCTACAGCTTGAATTGTTTAGTTTTGCACCATATACTCGCACATATAATATGTTAACATTGCGATTACGACTACTGTGTCTGTAATACTTAAAGGAAAAAAAACCCAAACAGGTCTATTGGTTGACAGTATTATTGAAATCACTACAAGGAACAACTGGACAAGAGACGACTTCGGCTTATACTTCGGCCGATGATTTTGTACTAGATATTTAGGGTCAAACTAAGAAGTCGGCTTATCCATCGAGTCTGCTAACACACGGCAATATACAGTTGATTATATTTTTTTCGCCAAGGCTTTTCAACAGAACAGCTGTTTACGCCGATGGCAACACATTTGAAATTTGATACTTGAGATAATTATAAAGAGATTAATAATGGGGTCAATTAACTTGTAGTGATTTATCACAAATACGTGTACAAATAGCGACATGCGACACTCGCAACTTGAAGAACGCACCTTTACAGGCGCTGAGTCTATTTGTTACACGGCGGCCTTACCGTTATATTAAGCATTACTTACAATTTCTTGATTAAATATTCAATTTTCGCAAATCCAATGTGTTTTGATCTTTTAGCTACTTAATTAGTAAAATAAATTTTGTACGAGACTTCTGCTTATAAACAACGACTCATAAGATAAATGGTATCTAACGGACACGAAGTAGTATTCTATTTCTTACATATTAAAAAAAAAACCACGTTTAAAATAACTTCAAACATCTTGTCCATATAAATAGAGAATATTGTTTGTATTCTATTTCTTACATATCCTGAAGAAAAAAAACAGTTTTAAGATCAAATTAAATGTCTTTTCTTTCGAAAATCTATTTACGGCCATTGCGCTTATAGTTACAAATCAATTTCAGGTTAACTTGTACATCACGGAGGGATCTATTCGACTGTTCTGTTTTTTCATTGGATGGTATGGCATTGGTGACCTGGTCATCACCTAGGAGCAGCCAGTTGTATGTGTTACGTATACGGTACGTGGTAACAAGTATGTCTTATCAGAAATAACAAATGATGTTTTCACCAACGAGTGTGTAAGAAAAGTTATTTACGGCTCTAGCGTTTGTAGTTAATTCGTGATAAACAAATCAATTTCAGCTCAAGTTATACGTCATGAAGTAATCGATTTTGATTGTGTGGTTGTTGTTGTTTTTGGGGGAACAGTTTGGTGTGTGTGGGGGATCGTTTTCTTCATTGGATAGTATGGCACTGGCAATCTATGTCCCGTTTTGCGAAGCGATCTTAGCGCTAACTACCTTATGCACTTATTAAGTTAAGGTGATCTTTGCGCTAAGAGCACTTCATCAAACGGTTCCCTGGTCATCACCTAGAGGCAGCTAGTCGTATGTCTTTATTAGTATCTGTTATCAAAAATAACGAATAATGTTCTCACCAACGGTGTGTAAGAAAACAAATATATACGTACCTCAAGAACTCGAGAACTGTTGCGTAGAAATCGTTTCGGTCTTCTATAATGGAGCTATCTCTATTTGTGTCGGCGCCACTGGTCTCACTTTGACCACACGGTGTAGTGGCTTGCTGTAATACTTCCGGGTCCTTTCTCGCAGCAACAGAAATACGATTCCAAACAAGATGGCTGCCACAGTTATAACGCTGAGCACCATCAAAATGTAATTTGTTACTCCATAGTCGGCGGAGTCCCGCGGTTCTGCAAACACGAGGATATAAAAAAAGATAATTTGAAAACTTAAAGAACACATTCATGGTTATAGAGACATTTTATTAAAGTCTCACCCAATCAAATACACAGTAAAATACATGAGAAACATTCTTAAGCTGTATCCTAAAGCTGTATCCTAACCGGACGCGAGCTTTAGGATACAGCTTTAATAAAAATATAAAGGCCACCCCTTATGGAGTTATGAGAGACTAAACATACATTGATTTAAATAATAAAACAAACAGACATAGAAAATGTAATAAATTATAAAGTATTCATATTAAAAATAAATAGAAACATTTTAGAATGAGAATGTGGTAGGTGCACTGCGAGGGAGCTTGTGTGGGGAGGGTTTACAAGTGGTGCCGAGAGTGATATGTTTCTTGTGTTTTGATTGGTCAATAGTTTATGTGCAGCCAATCAAAGCGCCACTTTTAGTTTCCCGCCAGAGGCCACAAGCAGAAACTGAGGGAACCAGGTTACCATGACGACGCGGCATACTCTAGACTTAGTCACGACTCACTGGTCGGAGTGCTGTCTAGTAGCTAGGCCTACTGAAATAAGCTGGATTAATCATTATTTGATATCGATTTAAACCAAACGCAATTTAAAGCTTAAATTTTGTTTCTTTTTTACTTCTTTTTTTGTGTGCTGAAAGTGATAGGTAAGCTTTGAAATGCGGTAGGCGGTAGAATAGTAAAGAAATCGGTAGTCTACCGTGCAAAGCGGTAGGGTTGGCAAGTATGTAAAAATCTATAAGATATACAAATCATATTTTAAAAATACGTTTATTTTAAATACAGTAGCATGTTTTGCAATCTAATTAAAATTAGCTCCACTATTACATGTGGATCTAACAGCAGCCAGTTGGAGGTCATGTCCATCAATCAAAACCGTACTTGCAGAATCATGCCAGTGATTTGAAAATAATTTGAAAATATTCCGAATTATCCTGAGGGTATACGATATGTTTCATGTGAATTACGAATGCCTTATTTAGACCAGTAGAACTAATTTTAATCAGATTGCTAACAACATTGCGTAGTCTCCAATGTCCAGGTAACATTTCGTCTGAAAATAATAATTTATATATTAAAAATTAAAAATATCGGGCTAGTCTATTTTAGTGGCCGCAGTACAACGAACCATACCAATACGTACGGGATGGGTCATCAGTCTTCAATTTTACATTAAAAATTATTTATTTATTTATATAAAAAAAAAAAACTAAATCAGTATTCAGTTTTACATAAATAAAACATGTTTTAAGGCATTCGTAATTCACATGAAACATGTCGTATACCCTCAGGATAATTCGGAATGTTTTCAAATTATTTTTAAATCACTGGCATGATTCTGCAAGTAAGGTTTTGATTGGACATGAGCTCCAACTGGCTGCTGTTAGATCCACATGTAATAGACTTAAATAGTGGAGCTAATTTTAATTAGATTACATGTTTTGGAGCATAAAACAGACAAACGAGAATCGCTGATGAGCTCTCAAGATTTATCATTATATGTTTCGCTCTTGAAATTGAAACACTTTGAGGCACTGACTCAAGATTCAGATTTGTTTTTGTTTCAGTTGCATTTGAAGCTTCTACAGCAAACACCGACATGAACACTTTCGTTTTGCCATAATTGATATTTTCAGCAAGAACTGCAATTTAACAATACAAAAAGCTATGATAGCCAAACATATTTTACACTGCTTAAATGTAGGGCCAGTGCTTTTAATCATTGTACGCTGATCGTAAATCGTCCAGGGATATGCGGACTGGAATTTAAGGGTACTGAATATTTGTGACAGTGACAAATTTACTGGCAAGATGTAGTTCGTCGCCAAACGTGGGGTCTGTACCGAATTTGTGCTCCCCCTAAATCTGTTTTTGCTGGTGTAGGCGATGTGTTGACCATGACATGTAATTTAATTTGTTCTATTTGAATAGGTTTAGGGCTAGTTATAAACTTAGTATAAATAGTTTGGGGTACCTCGGAAGATGCCAGTAAGTTGTAGTTATACCTAGTGTATATTAATCCGCCTATGAATTGGGCTGTAAGTGCCCATCCTCGCCACTCAGCAAGCAGCTCGCTTCTAACGTCTTCGTCTTCGGTTTAACGTGCGGCAGAACATGTTTCTACATACCTTAACTAAAGTCTTCGGTTTAACGTACGGCAGAACATGTTTCTACATACCTTAACTAAAGTCTTCGGTTTAACGTGCGGAAGAACATGTTTCTACATACCTTAACAGAAGGCTTTGGTATAGCGTGCGGCAGAACATGTTTCTATATACCTTTATTACAGTCCTCAGTTTAGCGTGCGGCAAAGCATGTTTCTACATACCTTAACTATAGTCTTCAGTTTAGCGTGCGGCAGAACATGTTTCTACTAACATTAATTACAATCCTTAGTTTAGCGGCAAGAACAGTTTAGCGTGCCACAGAACATGTTTCTACATACCTTAACTACAGTATTCAGTTTAACGTGCGACAGAACATGTTTCTACATACCTTAACTACAGTATTCAGTTTAACGTGCGGCAGAACATGTTTCTACATACCTTAACTACAGTATTCAGTTTAGCGTGCGGCAGAACATGTTTCTACATACCTGAACTACAGTATCCAGTTTAGCGTTCGGCAGAACATGTTTCTACATACCTTAACTACAGTATCCAGTTTAGCGTTCGGCAGAACATGTTTCTACATACCTTAGTGCTCTGTTTAGCGTGGGGCGGGACGTAGCCCAGTTGTACAGCGCTCGCTCGATGCGCGGTCGGTGTGGGATCGATCCCTGTCGGTGGGCCCATTAGGCTATTTCCCGTTCCAGCCAGTGCACCACGACTGGTATATCAAAGGCCGTGGTATGTACTACCCTGTCTGTGGGATGGTGCATATAAAAGATCCCTTGCTGCTAATCGAAAAGAGTTGTCCATGAAGTGGCGACAGCGGGTTTCCTCTTTCAATATCTGTGTGGTCCTTAACCATATGTCTCACGCCATATAACCGTAAATAAAATATGTTGAGTGCGTCGGTAAATAAAACATTTCTTTCTTTATTTCTGTTTAGCGTGCGGCAGAACATGTTTGTACATAGCTTAACTATAGTCCTCTGTTTAGCGTGCGGCAGAACATGTTTGTGCATACCTTAACTATAGTCCTCACTTTAACGTGCGGCAGAACATGTTTCTACATACCTTAACTACAGTCCTCACTTTAACGTGCGGCAGAACATGTTTCTACATACCTTAACTACAGTCCTCACTTTAACGTGCGTACTTCGGGGCGAGACGTAGCCCAGTGGTAAAGCGTTCGCTTGGTGCGCGGTCGGTCTGAGATCGATCCCTGTCGGTGGACCCATTGGGCTATTTCTCATTCCAGCCAGTGCTTCACAACTGGTGTACCAAAGGCCGTGGTATGTACAATCCTGTCTGTGGGATGGTGCATATAAAAGATCCTTTGATGCTAATCGAAAAGTGTAGCCCATGAAGTGGCGACAGCGGGTTTCCTCTCTCAATATCTGTGTGGTCCTTAATCATATGCCAGACGCCATATAACCGTAAATTAAATGTATTGAGTGTGTGGTTAAATAAAACATTTCCTTTCCTTTCCTTAAGTACTTACTTGTGCTAGTCATTTTGCCCTTATCCATACACTATATAAAATATATATTTAGTCTAACAGTGTGAATTATGAAACCAACAAACTCACAATGTTACAATCACAGGAAATATCAGAACTTTTTTATCTGTAGATTTATAACCAGTTCATTATACTGCGCAACATTAATTAAAGTCAATATCTCACCTTTCCAGGAAACGATGCTACAGAAAACAGTAGTGTTTCACAGTTTCACAAACTATTGTGATTTCAACATTGTTTCGTACACGATCATACATATGTCCAAATACATTGTTAAACAAGCAGGTTTGTTCACGTTTGTATTATAACTTTCTCTATAGACAATACAACATTCCTGGATTTTGTCCATATTTGTTGCAGGTTGTTCACGTTTGTTCAAACAACAAGAAGCCTTACGGCCTACAGAGATCCACTAATTAATTTTCAGTTATATCACGACCAATTTACAATATTCATGTGTTAAGTTTACGAACTATAACATTAAAACAGAATGTTTCGTTACCACTTGTTTTAGCTACTGTAGAATGGGTGTCTACTTCGCAGCCGTTCGATCGGTGTTTGCATACTGATTTCTATCATTTGGGAGTATCACTTTCTTAATGGTTTTGTACATCTATAAATCTGAAGAAATACAACATTTTAAGGACTCGGTGGTATACATGAAAAACCATATCATCCGATCAAAACTCTATATTTAAATCCTTCAAAACTGTAAGGAGACGTTAGACTTTCAAATGTTCAAACAATATTTTAAAATAATAATAATAATTGAAAAACTCTAAATTACGTTGAGGAGAGTGCGCCAGAGGACCAGTTTACCAACATTCAGAACAAATGAATCAAAGCTATAGGAGAAGATAGAATTCAAATGAAACGTTGATGGTAGGACGGGCAAATTAGTATTAGAAAAGTTCCGTCCGGGGAAAGGAAATTGGAGGGAAAATATGATCTTTTAAATCTTGCGATTTCGCGCTCCTATTCCTATATGTGAAGTTTCATCAAAAACGGATTTAAAAATAAAATTGGTAGAGCAGTGACGTAATTTCTATTAATGTCAATGACATTGACCTTTGACGCAAAGAGGTGAAACGCAAACTCGTTCCAGATGCTATGATTTTATTCCTATATGTGAAGTTTCATAAAAATGGGATAAGAAATAAAAGTCGCTTAGAGCGGTGACGTCGTGTGTCGCTTTTTCTTCTATGGAGACTGCTATTAGAGATACCATGTGATGTTAGCTTTGGTCACATGGCCCATCTTAAGTGTCTGATTGGTTATACGTGGGGACAAACTGGAACATGTGTAGAAAAATGAAGTATGCAGCTAAATCTTAAAATGTGTTGCAGGTTGTCCCGCCGTTGCAAAAGCGGTCAACAAGGTCATATATTTAAAAATTTTAAATGCGGAAAAAGTGGGGACATTTTCTTAGAGTTCGGAGGTTTCAGTAGTGTTACAAATAACATAACATTGTGACACATAACATTGTGACACATAACATTGTGTCACATAACATTGTTACAAATAACATCGTCACAAAAAACAACTTTCTTCTTCTTTTTTTTTTTTTTTTTTTTTTTTTTACAAAGAAACACTTTTAAAGACTGTAAAATAAAATGAATGTCTAACGTGTAAGTTACGGACTAATAGATTTTCTAGTTGTTGTGTTTCGTTAAAACCGTCATCATTTAAAAAAACAAAAAACAGTAGGCCTAAAAGTTGTTGATTTTAATGGAAACAAAAAAGATAGTTAAATTCTGTTAAGGCAAGATAATGTATAAAATTAAAGTTGCGCAGTATATTGATATCACTATTTGAAATGGTTATCTACAAATGATAAATTCTGATTTCGTGACACTGACACGTGACTACATTGTGAGTGTGTCGGTTTCACAACAACGCTAACGGTGAGCGATACGGTTAGACTATTGGCAAATTATTTTATTTATAAATTAGATATTGACAGGAAAAAGGTCGCTGGCTTTTTATTCAAAGGTTGGGGTTGAGTGAGTGGTCTTAATTATATATAGAATATGAGGTTAGTACATGACTGGCCTCGGTAGTGTCGTGGTTAAGCCATCGGATATAAGGCTGGTAGGTAATATGTTCGCAGCCCGGTACCAGCTCCGACCCAGAGCGAGTTTTAATGATTCAGTGGGTAGGTGTAAGACCACTTTACCCTTTTCTCTCTCGCTAACAGACAGCCCAGACAGCTGAGGTGTGTGCCAAGGATAGCGTGCTTGAACATTAATTGGATATAAGCACGAAAATAAGTTAACGTGAAATGGCATACCAAATGACCTAAATATTCCAGGTTGTAAAATCATATATAACAATTATATAGTTAGGCTGTGAGGTTTGTTTCTTGTAGTCTTGAGCACTTCCCAACACTGATAAACATTTCTTGCCTAGTCGCTTAGCTTAAATTTCATAATGTATCAAGTCCGTGTATCATTAAAGGTTCAAAAATTTATTTTAGAAGCAGAGTAGATTAACTGTCTGTTGTTATTTGCATGCACAATTTGCGTTCTGCACATACCTGTACACTCGTGCTGGGGTGTCGTTAAACATTCATTCATTCATTCATTCATTCATACCTGTACACCATAAAGACCTTCTGGATGTATCATGTTAGGGCAAGATGGAATGCCATTCTCCAAGAACTCCGATTCAGTTTAATCGTTCTGTAGATCAATAACCACTAAATTGCTGATGAAAAGTTCACCTGTATTTGTATCCAGAATACTGGGTCTACTAAAGTATAATTTTATTAGGTTGACATGGAACGGAGTGCTCTTTACATTAACGTCTACACTAACATTTAAAGTACGTACCATGTCAGTACAACTTATAACCTATCTTCAACTGTTTATCAGTCACTACATATATATTTATATATGTGTACAGTGTTCAGGTCTGTACTGCCTGGACACTAGGAGCTTCTCAGTCTGAATCAGGATTATATGGTGATATTGTATCTTTAAAGTTGTAGGAATGTTGATATTTTTCTTTAAGGGCGCAGCCAAAACTTATTAACCCCAATTTTCCCCTTTTTATACTTTTGGCGTTAATATTTAAAATTTCAAAATTGATCCTATTTGTTAGGTTATCCCTGTCCCGACTCGGGACAGGCGTGTTCGAAACTCTAGTGGTATATGGACACGTTAAACCAGTTACTAAGCTAAGTTTAAAGTTGTGGTCCATGCTAAACTGTACCGATCCTTAGCGATCCGTAGCGACCCGTAGCGCTCCCCGTTGTCAACTAACCACTATCTTTAATAATCCTTGGTTTATCATGTCATGTCATGTCATAGGGTTTTACGTGCACATTCAGAACAAGCTGTTGTAGCGCACGCCTGTCGTGGGCACAAGAGCCGGCCTTGGCCGGCCCCTTTGTCCAAGACAGGAAAGGGGTGGGGGGTGGGGGGTGGGGGAGGAGGGACCGCCTGCACTGGCAGGTGCAAGGGAGCACCAGCAGTCCGATTGAATCGGTAGCAGGCGGGTGGGGGGGGGGGGTGGTGGTGGTGCTATGGAATTTTGAGTGGAGCCATTTTAAAGCCAAAGAGAAAATGGTGCGCAGTTTTTGTTGAGTAATTTTGGCGCAATTTTGAACGGTCGGTCGAAAGGTAAATGATTGAGCTAGTATAGGTTTTGAATCGAGTGTAGCTCGTTAGTGAGTCGAGAGTAGCTCGTTACTTATCGACCTTTATGATGCTGGTTGTCTCCCTAGGTTGTCCGTAGGGTCCTGATAAGGACCTGACCTCTTCTGGTCGTGGCATGACAACCCAGAGGAGACTCGTGCAATTTTGGTTTATCCGTCGAAAACCGTAGTTAAACCGTAGTGAATCCGTAAGGGACCTGTACCGGCCTCGGTGGCGTCGTGGTTAGGCCATCGGTCTACAAGCTGGTAGGTACTGGGTTCAGATCCCAGTTGAGGCATGGGATTTTTAATCCAGATACCGACTCCAAACCCTGAGTGAGTGCTCCGCAAGGCTCAATGGGTAGGTGTAAACCACTTGCACCGACCAGTGATCCATAACTGGTTCAACAAAGGCCATGGTTTGTGCTATCCTGCCTGTGGGAAACGCAAATAAAAGATCCCTTGCTGCTAATCGGAAAGAGTAGCCCATGTAGTGGCGACAGCGGGTTTCCTCTCAAAATCTGTGTGGTCCTTAACCATATGTCTGACGCCATATAACCGTAAATACAATGTGTTGAGTGCGTCGTTAAATAAAACATTTCTTTCTTTCTTTCCGTAAGGAACCACGGATAGACCACTATCCGGGCTCATCCGTGAGTTTTCATCCGTCTTGGATCCGGCCAGACGATCATTGACAGTGTGACCGGGGCTTTAGATGAACGTTAAGTGCTCGGCTCTTCTTTAACTACAAGTCCACTGCAACCAATATTCTTTAAAATAAGGATAAGTACAAGATGCCAGTACTTCAACATAATACTGCTGATTACAAGCTGAACACAGTCTTGGTTCTGTATGTCTTATTACATCACCCATATTTACAGTTGTATTGAGTTGGTAACAATACCTCTATGACAGTTTTAATTCTGGCCGTCTTAATCTAGTCTCACTTCGTCGGCTTCCTCTAAAATAATTTGTTTATGTTTCTAACCATGAACTTTCCTTATTATCTTATTGTGTTGTTATCCTTGTACAGGGCTGTACCTACCCTAAATCATGCTACAGGTACAGGGTGTCTGCCAGAGGGTACGTAGGGTAACATTGCATAGCCTAACATATTGGAAATTAATGGATATATTTTTAAAATAATTTTACAACGATTATAGTAAGAACTACTCTTTTAACATTTGTAAAAGTACATGAAATACAGTATCCAGTTTCAAAAGATTTTGAGTCCATAACTACCTAGTGGGGGTAGTTATGATCTATTTAGTTTTTTACTACGTACCCTCAAATTACTTTCTGGCAGAAAGCCTTGAGAGAGAGACAAAAGGGGCTCTTTTAACCTAGACGTGGTTTTCGTACTTTCAGGGTTTGCAACAGCCCCCTTTACCCATACTAGATACGGCCCTGTAAATATTAAAGGGACATACTCTAGTTTCAACCCGTGAAAATTAACACTAAGTTTAGTTAATCTACAAACATGTAATACATTTGGATAAAGTTTACAATTTGGTTAAACATGAGTCTATGACTTTGAAATGGTAAAATACTCTCTAAAAATAGACTAAAACTCCGACTCCATAACTGTTACTTCTCGGACGCACGTGCGTTTTTAAAAAATATGAGAAATTCATTTTGTGATATTAAAAACACCAGGAAGACCAAAAGCACTTCGAATGTACGGGCATTGATAATCTAAACAATACAATATAAGTAAAGTATGATTTCAGCTATCAAAAACGGCTCTAATAGTCAAAAATATGCCGTAGTGTTTAAAAACTAGGGTATGTCCCTTTAATGACCAATACAAATGAATTGATGATGTGAAATTCTTGTGTACTAACTAAAGCATCTAATTTTGAGAAGTACTGCGTCAGCTTCCTTCCCATTTCTAAAAATATATACTTTCATTAAAACTTATTTTATGAAAAATATCCATAGCACATTGTATCTAACGAATGAAAGCGAGTTTGATACGTTTTTAACCAACGAGTTGTGAGATAACTGGTATTTAACGGACACGAATATATTATTCTATTTCTTACATATCCTTAAAAACCAGGTTTTAAGCACATTTTAACATCTTTATCGACTAAAAGATATTTACAACCCTTTGCACTTGTAGCTGACTTACGCGTCATAGACACATGATTGCCAGGTTAACTATACGTCACAGTGTAATCGATTTCCACTGTGCTGGGTTTTTTTTATTGGATGTATGGAATTGACCCCTCCGTACGGCGTGATTGACAACCGCTCTGGACCAATCATGTTTCGCGGTTCAAAAACCGCGGGCCCAAATTTGCTTGGACGCCATTAGGTTAGACAACATAATTTTTTTCGATGTGAAACGTTTTTGTATAGTTAGCATTAAAATTAGTTAAAATAATTGTCTCCTCCAACTGAATTATAATCATAGTAAACATATACTTCTGCTGATAAGTGTTAATAGCGATGACAACTATGCGGAGCCTACGATTGACGTAAAATCAGTGTTTTCCTGCGAAACCGTCACATGGTATTGAAAATGAAGTTTTGCGGAAATCCATCAAAATTCAACTAATATATAAATTCTACGAAGGTAAGAGTTTAAGAATCACTTTCCCTCCAATGTAATGGAATTTACTGACTCATTTAATCAGTCTTCGATGTATATATTGTCGTTAAGAATCCGTCGTTAAACAATACACAGTCAGACGAATGGCCAAAATAAAAGTTTTGGCAAGACTTCCGATCGTTCCAGCATTCAGTTAATTTAGGCGTAAGTTAGGTTTAGGGTTGGTGATAGTATTAACAAGCATGCTGGAACGTTTGAAAGTCTTAGCATTTTTTCTTTTTCTTTTTGTTTGCATGTGTGTAGGCGTGAGTCTGTGTATGTACTTTTGTGGGGGGGGGGGGGGGAGGGGAGGGGAGTGAGGGAGTAACCTATATGGTTGTGAGCTTTAGGGGGGATAAGGAAGTATTGTCTGGAAAGCTATAAATTAGGCAAATTTTATGTAGGGACCCTGAAATGTTTTGAAGCCAAAAAAAAAAAATAATAATATAAAAAATCTTGGAAATTAATAGATATATTTTTTAATGTTCAGATGAATGATAGTAAAAGAACTGCTGTTTATAAATGGTCATGTGCTTGAAATATAATGTCCTAACCCTAATTTCAAAACATTTCAAACCCATAACCACCTAGATGAGGCACTTACATCTGTTTTGTTTTTATTACCTACCCTAAATATGATTTTCTTTTGGAGACAGTAGTTTTGTTTTTCATCATTATTTTATACCCCAAATTTTAGCAAAGCATAGGCATTTTCCTTCTTCCACATGTCATCTTATATGTAGCTTTGTGCAACTTTCTAATAGAAATCAAATAACATCATCAAAGTTAAATACATTGTTCACTACTTTTCTTAATTTACTGCTATACTTTTTAATTTTATACTTTGTTTAGTCACATTGATTTTGTTTCCTGTTAAAAAAATGTTTTCCTAAAATTAAATTAAACTTTAAATTAATACAATGATATGTAATTAAGTTACAGACTAATGTACTTCTTCAAATGGATGTGAAATACTTAACATGTTTGCTTTTATATATTTCAGCAACTGGACCAATGGATGTGGAGTCATTGCTTAGATGTCGAAAATGAGATTCTGAAGACAAACTATTAAACAAATTACATTGCATCTTGATATTGAGAACAGAATGATAGAAATAATAGAACAGTTTCAACTGATATGTGAAAGAAAAACTGGGGCAGGGGGTGAAATTGCTGCTGAAAATGAAACACTTTCAACAATTTCTTTTAATACAATATTTAAAAAAAAAAAAAAATTGTGTTTGACATATTGCTGCTAAGGAGTAATTCAGACTTCCAAGACTTGGGATTCTGTTTGATACCACCCATCAAATGGTAATCCTTAATTGCTCAGTTGACTGTACAAGTTTCGAGGATAATGATTTGGAGATGGATGCCACAGAAAGATACATTTTTGAATAGATATATTTACCTGTACCAGATTGCATGGGGATTAATACGTAAAGACCCTCTCTTTGAGAAAAAAGAAAATGTTAGGAAGTATTCTCATAATAAATATTAAACAAATTGTGCGAACTGCAATCTGTGGTTTAGTTTTATGTTATATATATATACAGTGTTTCTGCCAGAAATAATTTTTTGTGTATGGTGCTATGTTATTGAATGCAACCACAAATAAAATGGGTTACATTTAGGGTTAGGCTTAAGAAAATCATACAATAATGATAAAGAGTCATTAATTTTGTCAAAATGTTAACTTAAAACAATAATAATTTGGGTATGGCACCATACCCATTTTACCCTCTGGCAGAAACCCTGCTCTCTGCTCTCTCTCTCTCTCTCTCTCTCTCTCTATATATATATATAAAAATATAATTTTGCCTGTTTTTTTATATATATATAAATGTTTTTAATTAAATTTTTATTTTGTATTATTATTATTGTTCTGTAGCCATGGGTTGTCTTATAATATTTATTACTATTTTTTTATCTGCCTATGCCTCTAGAACAGATAAAGCTTTTTGAGTACATTTTGTGTGACAGTAGGATAACTAATGGGCGGGTTGTGTGAGATTTGGGGGGGTGCAGAAGCTTCAAGTTTGATTCCCAACAGTTGTTGCCACAACACATGAGTTTATAATTTATTTAAACACTGTTATACTGGCTTAATTGGTAAATATGTTACAGACTGTCCAGCTACTTTTTCGTACTTTTTGGTTTTTGTCCTATTTTTTCTACTTTTTCTTCAGAATACTTAGTTTTTTGTTTGAAAATGCCACGAATTGCTGTTAAAGTGCATATTCCTTGTAATATTATAAAAGTCATCAGTTACGGGAATTATTTTAATTTTTCTTGGCAGCAAGATACATCTCCCAATTAGTGGCACCATATAATCTCAACATATTAAAATTACACCCTCAAAGCCAACATATTTTCCAATGATTAATATGATTATAATGTACAATGTGTATGTATGACTTCAGAATCTATAATAAATTATGGAAAACTTAAATTAATCATGTTAACTCTGTTTTACAGTGCATCAGCATTCCTATGCATGTAAATATGTATATTGATTAATATAGTGTACAGCAATTTGAAATAACTATAACGTGACCGTTACATAATCAGGCCCGTACGCAGGATTTTTAATGGGTGGGTGCGAATTGCTCATGATGGGACCAATTAACATAAAAATAACCCCTCAAAACAACGATTACGTAACATTATTTAAATTTAATTGAGAAAAGTGGACCTTTAGTAATTTGGGGGGGGGGGCGTACACACCCGTCGCACCCTCCCCCCCCCTCCCCCTGCGTACGGGCCTGCATAAGATACACATTATTTTTGATAGAACACAAAATACATGTACAAAGTTACAAACTAAGCACTACATAAAACGGTGTTTTGAGCATGAATAATGTCGCTACGTACTGTTTCAGTCCTACTTTTCTTCTACGTTTTCCTACTTTTATCCTACATTTTCTATATTTTCATTCCTAATTGTGTCCAACTTTTTCAAAAGGGTGTGCTGGACAGCCTGATTTTATAAAGAAGGGATGGGGCACCCAAACGTAAACAGCCCTAATATGTCTTGTCAGAACGGAGACGGGCCAATACATAACTGGAGGGCCAAAGATGTGGTCCCCACCAACCCACCCTCTGGCTATGCCAGTTGTTAATTTTAATAAAAAATTTCGTGTATGGCTTTGGTTTCATAAATAGGGCAAGTGCCGTATATCGGTTGATTCAAGCAGTGCAGCTATGTAAGAATACACCCCATAAATATCGCAATCCCACAATCTAAACCACTGCCTGCATAATTTTGGCACAGGCGACTGTATCCTGCTATAGTTTTGTAACCTTTCGTGCATAAAATTTTGGTACACTAATAGCATTCCCACACGCCTTGTATTTTAATGTTACTGCTCACGTTCCTTCCTTTTGTTTTTTTAAACAAAACATTTAACGCAACCCGACCAAAAATAAAGACGTCACGGTTTTAAACGGGTCGAGGCCGGGTCTTCGCCGCGCATTCTATTCTCTTGTTCCTCTGAATATCGGGATTCCATTAATATAAAAGTCGAACAACAACAACAACAAAAATTAAGATGAAAAAGAAAAAAACCCAAAAACAAACAAGACATTTTAATTTATCAGTTCTGACCAAAAAAAAAAACGAGCATATGATGTTTTAAATGTTCTTTTGGTTCGACGTTCACTTCCGGGTTCTTGTGCTTCGATAAAAGTTACTGAAGTAAAAATGGTTTCGTCGATTTAAATTACGTTGTCATCGTAAATGTACCCTGTAGTGAAATACTTGAATGTCTCCTCTTGTCGGCTTTTTATTTAAACAACGATATTTGTAAATAAATTAAGGCAAAAACGTAATCGGTTGATTTTGCTATAGACCTATGCGAATTGGCAGCCATTATTGAATGTTTGTCTAACCTTGCATCACGTGTCACGGGGGGCGTGGTTAACTCGTCATACAGAGGGGTCAATTGGTGACCTGGCCATCACCTAGAAGCAGCCAGTCGCATATCTTCAAATTGTTAACACACGTACGTGTGTAAACAAGTATGTGCTATCAAAAATAACGCATGATGTTCTCACCAACGGATGTGTAAGAAAGAATGTTTGCCAATTTAGGTCCGTAAAAGTATTGTTAAATGATTTATCTTAATAATAACCAAACTCTATGGTGACGCAGTGGAGAACTGGAAAAGACAGCTTGTTTCATTTTACAGACTGGACTGCTGGTGTACCTTGTGAAAGAAAACAAATCTTAATAATTAAATGCACATTATCTTTTTCAAAATAAAATTTATAAATGTATAAGCAATTTAAACTATTGTTGTAATTCAACATAACGAGCAGCAAAAACGGACAACCGTACAATAACATTTGTGTTCTTAAGTTTTCTCCTTTTATAACTTTATACTAACAAAACCTTTTATTCTTATTTTTGTTTTAAATATCAGATCGCAAACGTTTAAAATGTTTAAAACGTTTAGTGGTCCTATATATTATATAACGGCCTCCCAAAGGTTGAAGACCAAAATAGGTTACTGACGTAATCAGGTTACGGGACGATAAATATGTACATTTACGTCTGTTAGCACACCTCGGAAACTTCGGGACTTTTGATATGTTATTACTAAAGGTACTCTGTATCTATCCTGAAAAATTCAGCTCTGTACTATTGATTTCCGTGTTAAACACTAATTTTGACCTAATGTTCCTGGACTACGTTACATGTGACTGGGTTGGCAAATGACTTTCTTTTTCTTTGGGTTTTTTTTGTTTTGTTTTTTGTTTGTGTTTTTTTGTGTGTGTTTTTTTTTTTTTTTGGGGGGGGGGGGGGTTTGTGGGGTCTTCTTCTCCGCAATTTGTCTTCATGTTGACTCTAATCAGTAAAAATGTTAGAACACCGTATGAACAATAGGCTAAGCAAATCGCCGTACCAAAAATCGTCCAGTCCAACCGGTTACACAGTGATTAGGCTTAGTACAATACGATTTCTGATGTTTTTGTTTGGTTTTATTGGATTTTGGTTTTGTTTTGTTGTTTGTTTGGGTATTTGGGTGTTTTGGGGTTTTCTCTTTTGATTCTTTCTGGTGTTTTTTCTTTTTCAAACCATTTACAATGGCAATTGCAGGTGCGCCAACTCCTCAATAGGTGGCGTTATGCGTGACACTATTAAAAACTAGGAAGTAATCGACTTTGCATTAATTACTTTTTGTAAAAGTTCTATAAATAATGCCTTCTTCGTGTTTTTATCTTCCTCAATACCACAAAAGGAAACAGTTTTCACGTAGGACCCTTATTTCGTGTGGCGTCATCTGGCGTTGACTTCACGGTCACCTCGAAGCCTCGTAACGTTTTAACTACATTACTCGTGGTAAGGGAAATAACTCATAAATTAATGTAGAATAACTTGCAATAAGAGTTATCTGCCTTTTTGAAAACTGCTATAAAATACCAGTAAACTGTATTACATGTAAAACAATTTTAACGCTTAAATTTAATATAGTATTGTATATTATTTATTAGATTAGTATAGTATAGTACTATAGTACAGTACAGTAGGCTACAGTATAGTATATGTAGAATACTAAACTAGCGTGTCTGTCATACCATTTTTATGAAATGAGTGAACAGTTTTGGTATCTGACAACGAAAGCGAGTCAGATACCAACACTGTTCACGGGTTTCATAAAAATGGTATGACAGACACGCTAGTTTAGTATTTTATTTATTACAAACCAACTGCAAACAAATCGCAACGCATAAGTAAGCAGATGTCGAGACCTACTACACGTTATTTTTCTACGAACTGGGTCAGCAAGTGATCTACGTCACGCTCACGCCACGCTGGCCAATGTTACACTAGTTAGATATTGAGTGATTGTTATGACATGAGCAGTATCTTACACTCGTATGTAATAAAGTATAGTATAGTATCGTATTACACACCAGTGTAAGATATTGCTCATGCCATAACAATCACTCAATATCTAACTAGTGTAATATTGGCGTGACGTAGATCACTGCTGACTCAATTCGTAGAAAAATAACGTGTAGTAGGTCTCGACATCTGCTTACTTCTGCGTAGCAGCTTCTTTGCTATTGATTTGTAATAAATAAAATACTAAACTTGTCTGTCATACCATTTTTATGAAACTCGTGAACAGTGTTGGTATAGCCTTAAAAGATAGAACTGCGCATGTTTTAGTAAATCAGTCTGTGAGTGGCAGTCCTCTTTATAGCAATGCAATAGGGATGAACTCTTAAGTAAAGGATTTTTCGGGAGTGGCTGTTCTCCTATAGACAAGGCACTAGGTACAGTTTGATGGAATTAGTCCAGGTGTAGATGGAGGGGGTAATTTATGGGACTAGTATATTTGTGTAGCTGACACCTTCCTGTAGTATGATCTGCTTGTTGATCGCACCAACTCTGGGGCACAATACTAGTTTGACCCATTTCTTTGATGTTACCCGGCCTATTTTACGACTTTTGTTTTCGCTATCGATGTGAAGGTTTATAGACATTTAGTCCATCTCCAAATAAGTTATGTTAATAACCTTGGTACCATTCGATAGCTGGATACAATAGCTTTCCAACGAATATAAACATTTAATCAACAATGCATGATGTATATACTAATACACTCGAAAAGAAACCCTACCCCTCAATTGTTTGGCATTTGTGGGAGAAAAAATCACACTTCGAATGATATAATTATAAAAGTTTGGGGTCTTTGTCATTAATTTTATGTTTATTACCAAGGCCAATATTTCAGCAATAAAATGCATATATAGTGTGGAAATATCTTTGAATTTAGAACGCTACTAACATCAAAAACTAAAGTATACCCCTCATCTCAGAATTGGGTTATTTGGACACTCTGAAGTATGTAGCCATATATTTTCATTAAAACCAAAGAAAAGATTTGCTAAAGTGATATATAGCTATCAAAACCAGGGGAGGTTACATAATTTCAGATTGGAGGGGTGGGTGGCGGGGGGGGGGGGCGGGGTGGAGGTTAGATATAATTATTTGGGGGAAGGGGCTAAACTACAAAAAAAACCTCATTAACATTTAGGTGTCACAAAGGGACTAACACAGAGAGATCCTAACACTGTTCTGTTTCAGTGACATGAAAAATATGTGTAATTTTGGCTGCAAATGTTTCAGTGGCAAAACTTGGCATTTGTAACTCAATTCAGTTTTCGTTAAATCACGCATGGCTCAGTATGTTGATTTAGATGTATTCATCATCATCCGAGTAGTTAATTATATCATCTTGTGATTCTTCTGTATCTAGTGCAGCACAATCAGAGTCCTCACCTTCACAACAGAGAAGTGACATAATGTCATCCGGGAATGCAGTTTTTGTCCACCGAATAGACATGTCGTCTGTCCAACCATACAACGTTGGGTTTGGAGCATCAAAATCTGCAACAGACGATAATCTCCATATATGACACACATAGTTGGCTCTCTGGATGTGTAAGGCCAAGCTCTCCTTGCAGGGTGGTAGCAGAGACAGGTCAACTATTCGTCCGTCTTTGTTGTATTTTCCCCAGAATATTTGCTGTCGTGATGTGTTGACATGCTCGGTGCGCTTTCTATCATATAACTTGCAAACATAGTCTTCCAATATGCCCAGTATTCTGTCATCAAAATTCCAGTCACTCCCAAGCTCAGCAAAAAATTCAATGTACTTGGTATCCTTTTGTAGGAGTATGAAGCACATCTTCTTTCCTTTTCGAAAAAAGGCAGACACATAATCATTTCCTGTGAATGAGTGTAGTCCAATCAAAGCCTTCTTGGCAGGACCAGACAGTTCACAGCTGGATATAGTGTATATCATTCTGCTGTTGCCATGGTCATTATCCAGGTATATGCCATATTTAGCATCATGAGACAGTGCCAGTAGAATAATTGGTATGTTAGTGTCTCCAGATGGTGATCGGATAATGATGGGACCAGGAATGGTTGTGAGTGCATGTTGAACATGAAGGGATATTTTGGTATCGGCTTCTTCATGATCAGAAGAAAGGATTTCAACAACTGTTGTAGCTTCGTTTGTGACCAGGTAACAGTTGTCAGTCTTAGAGAAGTAAATAGTTTGATCATCCACTAATCGAGAACAATTATCTCCCCAAACCTGCATGATCAGATCAATCAGTTGTTCCTTGTTCGAGCCGATGGAAAGGAAATGACTGAAGTTTCTTGGTACTTTCGTCTTTGGGCCTTTAATGATGTAATGGTCACTATATCCCCTGTGACTTCTTTCTGTCTCCTTGACTGACTTGCCTCTGTATGTATCAGCAACGATGTCAATTCTTTTGTATCCAACAGGAAGAAGGTTGAATATCTTCATGGACAATTATTAAAAATTCTCGGGAATTTGCGTAATAGCCCTCACTGTTGCCATCAGGTTAATGATACATTTGTATAAGCAGAGACAGATTCCTTTGCTGGCAGTTAGGCTGGGTTCAAAACTTGGCAGGTCTCACTGAAGATAGCTAGTAGCTTACTTTTCATTGTTGTTCTTCTTGTTCCATCTGGATGTGCCAAACACCAAGTTAGGGGACCGAGACAGTAGGACAAAACCTTGTCGGTGTCCACCGGAACGTTGTGCTTATTTGAAAGCGCCACAAGTCTACCCAGAATGTCTCTTTCAATTGTTAGTTCTTTAACTTTGCCTTTAACACATAGCTTCATCCTTTTGTTTGCACCCTTGAATGTTCAAATAGGTGTTTTTGCAATTGGCATGAAGAACTTGGTTTTGGTTTCTTCTAACCTATCTTTGGCAAAGGTTTCATCTAGTCGTTTTCCTCAGTCCATCAAACTAGTGAGACTTTCTTCAATTTCGGTTGCAACAGGTGCTCCTAATAACAAATTGAATTGACATCGTTGCTGATACATACAGAGGCAAGTCAATCAAGGAGACAGAAAGAAGTCACAGGGAATGTAGTGACCATTACATCATTAAAGGCCCAAAGACGAAAGTACCAGCCCAAAGACGAAAGTACTAGAAACTTCAGTCATTTCCTTTCAAACGGATCGAACAAGGAACGACTGATTGATCTGATCATGCAGGTTTGGGGAGATAACTGTTCTCGATTAGTGGATGGTCACAACTATTTACTTCTCAAAGACTGACAACTGTTACCTGGTCACAAACGAAGCTACAACAGTTGTTGAGATCCTTTCTTCTAATCAGGAAGAAGCCGATACAAAATATCCCTTCATATTCAACATGCACTCACAACCATTCCTGGTCCCATCATTATCCGACCACCATTTGGAGACACTGACATACCAATTATTCTACTGACACTGTCTCATGATGCTAAATATGGCATATATCTAGATAATGGCCATGGCAACAGCAGAAAGATATATAATATATCCAGCTGTGAACTGTCTGTTCCTGTCAAGAAGGCTTTGATTGGACTACACTCATTCACAAGAAATGATTATGTGTCTGCTTTTTTTCGAAAAGTAAAGAAGATGTGCTTCACACTCCTACAAAAGATTACCAAGTACATTGAAGCTTTTGCTGAGCTTGGAAGTGACTGGAATGTGGACGACAGAATACTGGGCATATTGGAAGACTATGTTTGCAAGTTATATGATAGAAAGCGCACCGAGCGTATCAACACATCACGACAGCAAATATTCTGGGGAAAATACAACAAAGACGGACGAATAGTTGACCTGTCTCTGCTACCACCATGCAAGGAGAGCTTGGCCTTACACATCCAGAGAGCCAACTATGTGTGCCGCATATGGAGATTACCGTCTGTTGCAGATTTTGATGCTCCAAACCCAACGTTGTATGGTTGGACAGACGACATGTCTATTCAGTGGACAAAAACTCCATTCCCGAATGACATTAACTGAGTTACAAATGCCACGTTTTGCCACTGAAACATTTGCAGCTAAAATTATACATATTTTTCATGTCGCTGAAACAGAACAATGTTAGGACCTCTCTGTGTTAGTCCCTTTGTGACACCTTTTTGGGGTGGTATATGGGGACTCACCAATAAAACCTAAATGTTAATAAGGGTGGGGTTTTTGTAGTTTAGCCCCCCCCCCTCCCAAAATAATTATCTCTAACCATCACCCCGCCACCCGCCACCCACCCCTCCAATCTGAAATTATGTAACCTCCACTGATTTTGATAGCTATACATCTGCAGTGTATCTGAGACCACTTTAGCAAATAACCCAATTCTGAGATGAGGGGTATACTTTAGTTTTTGATGTTAGTAGCGTTCTAAATTCAAAGATATTTCCACACTATATATGCATTTTATTGCTGAAATATTGGCCTTGGTAATAAACATAAAAGTATTGACAAAGACCCCAAACTTTTATAATTATATCATTCGAAATGTGATTTTTCCCCAAAAAAATGCCAAAAAATTGAGGGGTAGGGTTTCTTTTCGAGTGTATTCATATATACATCATGCAATGTTGATTAAATGTTTATATTCATTGAAAATCTATTGGATCCCGCTATCCAATGGTACCACGGTTATTAATATAACTTATTTGGAGATGGACTAAATGCCTATAAATCTTCACATTGCTAGCGAAAACAAAAGTCGTAAAATAGGCCGGGTAACATCAGAGAAAGGGGTCAAACTAGTATTTTGCCCCAGAGTTGGTACGATCAACAGGCAGATCATACTACAGGAAGGTGTCAGCTACACAAAAATACTAGTCCCATAAATTCCCCTTTCAGGTGACATCCCCCTCCATCTACACCTGGACTACCATACATATTTGACACATTCATTTATTTTAAAGAAGGACCCTGCTCCTCAGTGTGAACATTGTCAGTGTACGCTGACTGTTGCGCCACATTTTGGTGGAGTGCGATCATCTCAAGCCGACGAGAAATGATATATTTGGCAACAGAATTGTTTTGGAATCGTTTAAATTCCATCCAGAATTAATTGTAAAGTTTTTGAAACATTTTAACTTATATACAAAGTTTTAAGGTTTACTTACCTCGATTTTATATATTGTATTATACTTTTCCCCACAGCTCCTTACACTGTGGTTTTACATGAATATATACAAATAATATTTCCATATACTTACCATTTGTGACACCCAATAGCCGATATGTATTTTTGTGTTGGGGTGTCGTTAAACATTTGACCGGCCTCGGTGGCGTCGTGGTTGGTACTGGGTTCGGATCCCAGTCGAGGCATGGGATTTTTAATCCAGATATTGACTCCAAACCCTGAGTGAGTGCTCCGCAAGGCTCAATGGATAGGTGTAAACCACTTGCACTGACCAGTGATCCATAACTGGTTCAACAAAGGCCATGGTTTGTGCTATCCTGCCTGTGAGAAGCGCAAATAAAAGATCCCTTGCTGCTAATCGGAAAGAGTAGCCCATGTAGTGGCGACAGCGGGTTTCCTGTCAAAATCTGTGTGGTCCTTAACCATATGT
Organism: Gigantopelta aegis; assembly: GCF_016097555.1. Lineage (NCBI taxonomy): Eukaryota > Metazoa > Mollusca > Gastropoda > Neomphalida > Peltospiridae > Gigantopelta > Gigantopelta aegis. The sequence continues at coordinate 42,855,180 of NC_054706.1, forward strand.
CTGACGCCATATAACCGTAAATAAAATGTGTTGAGTGCGTCGTTAAATAAAACATTTCTTTCTTTCTTTCTTTCATTAAACATTCATTCATTCATTATTACCTAAATTAATACATGTTCTACAAAGTGAACTAATTAAAAAGTGAGAAGATTTACATTCGGACTCGATTCGATAGAAATTTAATTGAATTAGATATCTTCCTCAAATACACACACACACACACACACACACACATACACACACACACAAAAACATAAACACACAATATATCATAGTTATTAATTGTTGTAAAATAATTTAGAATATATAATCAACGGTCGTAGCATGGAGTGAACTGGCGGATTAAAAAAAAATCTTTCAAATCCTTCTTTACTTCGCCTTTCAAAGCGGGGTGGGGGTGGGGGGGTCAAAGCCTACCCTGCCTCTCAACGCCTGTAGTTGTGGAGTAGGCTATTGGACACATTTGCAGGGCCGTACCCTGATCAAAATCCTAGTTTTTATAAACAAATGAAATACTATACAAATTAAATCCTGAGATGTGTATGCTATTTTCTGGAGTAAAAACAGAAGGTACGACCCTGATTTGTAGGTGATTAGACAGAAATTCTACAGTGTGACTGGGTCTTTAACAGAAAAAATCATTTAGTAGTAGTAGTAGTGGTGGTGGTGGTTGTGGTAGCAGTAGTAGTAGTGGTGGTGGTGCTGGTGGTGCTGGTAGTAGTAGTAGTGGTGGTGGTGGTGGTAGTAGTAGTAGTAGGAGTAGGAGTGGTAGTAGTAGTAGTAGTAGTAAGCTTATTGATGTTGCTGAGCATGTTAATTATGGTTGTTGTTGTTGTTGTGTTTTCTATAAAGTTAATTTTGAACTACTGCAAATACCAGAAACATGTCGGTTTTGCAAGAATTGACAGAAATTCCATCCAATGTATCTAGAGGACCATGCACCTTTAAATAAAATGTTGGGTACGTAACTTTAGATTTATAATTACTAACTTCGGAAAAAGCATTTTCGGATAACTTCGGACGTCTTCGGTTCATACGAAAATGTCAGGATATTTGCAAATATTTCCGGGGATTACTCGGGGAAATCCCCAAACAATTTTATCTTCACTTCCGGTGTTTCTTCCGTTTCGTACCTCATAATATAATAAGCATTGTCAACAGTTTGTTAGATTGTGAAACGGGAATGTAAGTAAATATTGACGTTGGTAACGTAAGTACAACACACGCATAAGGATAGTAATTTATTATATTTAGGCTAGAGGGATTCAGATTCGTCAGTCGTCATCGTGATTTACTGATTATAATTATTCTTTAACTTTAATATTGCTTCCTTGTTTTGGCTTCGTACAGGTGATGCGCCAGTTCCGGATCACTTCAAACAACATGCGCGCGTATGACTTTAAAAGAAATTCTTGGTAATAAAGATAATCAACCATATAAATAAACAGTGATATAAAATGTAAATTTAGGTAAACATTTGGCACCAAAAACAGTGTTGTTCGAGCTGGCGTACTTACGCCAGTTGCGGATCACTTTCGAAAAATAGATGCTTACGCCTTCAAAAACACAATTTCCAACATGTTAGCACTTTCAACACGTTCGTGGATCCTGCCGGACATATTTTATGATCATTTGCAACTCCATAGGGTTCCCATCCCCCTTAGTTCATCAAGATTAACTTTGGCTACAAGTGCAAGCACTACCAATGTGCATTTACATTCGAGTTTATTTTTATGAACTACCATCCCCCTGATTACGCCCCTAATTAGCAATTTCTAAAATCGATTGAAAATCAACGATGGCGTCCAATGACGTCAGCTACACGGGGAGTGTGTCAAAAGTAAAGGTGCGCGATCCTTATTTTCGTTGTGTACTTTCAACAAGTTGAATTATATTTGATTTCTGGCATTCTAGTATATAATAATAATAATTAATATTATTACTAATAATAAATAATTGTTTTCATTTATTATCGTATATATCAATAAGGAACAAAGGCTGGAAAATAGAAAGAAATGACAGCAAAATATCAACTTTGGGACTGTTTAGTATTTATCATAATACAGGGGTGGATTATGCTTTAGGTGGGGTGGGGTGGGGGGTGGGGTGGGTCAGAAATTATAAATTTTACAGGTTATCTACGTGGTGGGGGTGGGTTTTTTTTTTTAGCCGGATATAATCCGCCCGTTTAAATATTAAAATTAAGCAAATAATTTTGAAGCAGGACGGTTAGACCCCTTGTTAATAATGATATATATTAATATAGTGACACACACTAAACAGTCACAAAAGTGGATTATTAATTATTATTTCTGACGTGTTGTTCCATTTGCCCTTTTCTGGTTAATCTCCCACCCCCCGCAAAATAATTCCTGGATCTACTCCTGAATACAGAATTATTTTCAAGGACGGTCTAAAGGCTAGGGCTAGCTCAGATTGACCGTGTGAATACACAGATCAGTGGCCGACTGACTCTCCTGCATCGGAATGCGATTGTGTAAAACAAAAATTCCACTGAAAAAAATAATCCACCCTATAGTAGTACAGACTGTTTAAATGCGAATTATAATTAAGCCGAATAAGAGATTTTCACTTCGTTGACAAAACCAAATAGAGGACCCCTTCCCCCTCTCAAACTTCTCTTTTTTTTACAAATTTTGAAGCGTTTTTGTTCACTTGACAACGATGTCAGTAAGACAAGTAAAACAAATTGACCGAATACTACACGGGACATGTCGAACCATGCATGCATGTGCAAATTGAATTTCACGTTGTTGACGATTGACAGTGCAAAAATAATCGATAAAATTCATGAATCCTCATAATACAGCTCAAGGCTACTACTACCTATATAATTTCATTACACAATGAATTCTTTAACACAAACCGGCCTCGGTGGCGTCGTGGCAGGCCATCGGTCTACAGGCTGGTAGGTACTGGGTTCGGATCCCAGTCGAGGCATGGGATTTTTAATCCAGATACCGACTCCAAACCCTGAGTGAGTGCTCCGCAAGGCTCAATGGGTAGGTGTAAACCACTTGCACCGACCAGTGATCCATAACTGGTTCAACAAAGGCCATGGTTTGTGCTATCCTGCCTGTGGGAAGTGCAAATAAAAGATCCCTTGCTGCTAATCGGAAGAGCAGGGGACAATAGTTCAAAATTTCAGGTAACCGGAAATCAGTTCACGTGAGTTTTACTTAGGTAACCACTTGTTCGGTTACGTGAATATAGTTCTCGTAACCGATTAGTTATGCCTACCTAATCCTAAAACACTTGAACTATGGTTCTGTTTTACATTAGTGATTTTAAAGTTGCGTAACCGACACGCGAACAGAACAACGGTTCTCGTGAAATATTGTGTCCTGGAAGAGTAGCTCATGTAGTGGCGACAGCGGGTTTCCTCTTAGAATCTGTGTGGTCCTTAACCATATGTCTGACGCCATATAACCGTAAATAAAATGTGTTGAGTGCGTCTTTAAATAAAACATTTCTTTCTTTCTTTAACACAACAAATACTATATGTACAAATCGGAAGTTTCTTTTTTTGTTCAGTATATATATAATTATGTTCTTTGGTGGGCTGGTAGGAATACTGATAGCCATGGGATCATAAAGCAGTCTGCTTTCTAGGGGGTGGGGTCTTGGAAAGTCATATTGACTATTTGAGAATATCAGGTGGTTTACACATGTATACATGTATGCTATTATTATTCCAGAATGACCTAACTATACAGAGTAAGATGGCAGATTTAGGTCAGCGGGATGATACTGAATTAAGATTGCTGATTCAAGCTTGTCTCTTTGACAACACAGACTTGCTGAATGATTTGATCCAAGGTGGAGAGTATGATATAAATGAAGTCGACTGCTGGGGGCGGACGCCGGTGTACACGGCAGTCAGTAACAACAGCATGCACTGTCTTGAAATTCTCATTGAAAATGGAGGTGAGAATTAACATCTTTCTTTACAAACACCTAGGAATTGCTGGGCAGAGGTAAAAGCTAACACTCACCGCCCCAAGCGTCTAGAAATATCTGGTGACACGTACAATTTAAATGATGTTAATTCACCAGAGGTAAAAGCTAACACTCACTCACCCCAAGCATCTAGAAATATCTGGTGACACGTACAATTTAAATGATGTTAATTCACCAGAGGTAAAAGCTAACACTCACTCACCCCAAGCATCTAGAAATATCTGGTGACACGTACAATTTAAATGATGCTAATTCACCAGGCAAGTAGATGTTTTAAAAACTTCTCCATTTCATGATATTTAGGGTGAGCAGTTCTGTAAATCAAATATATATATTTTTAAAATGTCATTAGGGTTTGTGTTCATTTATAAATATCACATGATTCTGACCAGTAATTTATAAGGGGGATCGAGACTAGTGATTTTCATAGGAAGAAGTAACATACTTTCTAGGCTAGTACACCATCAATTTGTTTTATAAAAATCAACAACAAAAAACTTCTTTTGTTTTTTTGGACCCTGCAGTTCCTGTTGAAAACAAATGTCTGTTATGTTATGGTGTACAAAACAGAATGAAAGTAATATATCTAGATTTTACTCTGTTGGAATAAAGACTCCACATTTTGATTACACTAACAAATTAAATCAATAAACCAGTAACTGGTAAAATTCTGTTGTTTTATTTTTGTCAGATTTTAGCATTGACAATATGCAACCAGTTGTGTCTTTACTAATCTTCTAAAGTAATCAAATTTGCTATGTTAAATACCCTGGCATGTCCCACAGTGAAATCTTGTATTGTTTACCCTAGCTGACGCCAAGCTACTAAATGCCAACACAGGGGCGGGATTTATAGCTCCGGTTGAGTGCTCGCTTGAGGTGCTGGTGTCGCAGGATCGAACCACCTCGGTGGATACATTCAGCTGATTTTTTTTCTCTCGCTCCAACCAGTGCACCACAAACTGGACAACGGCTGTGGTATGTGCTTTCCTGTCTGTAGGAAAGTGCATATAAAAGATCCCTTGCTGCGTTAGAAACAATGTACGTAGCAGGTTTCCTTTGATGACTACGATCGAGTCAGAACTACCAAATGTTTGACATCCAATAGCCGATGATTAATTAATCAATGTGCTCCAGTGGTGTCCTTAATCAAAACAAACAAACAAAAATGCCAACACATGAGCTCATAATTATATGTTTTAAGTTTACAGGTTTGTATTTTCTCAATACAAAATGACAAACTCAATCAGAACTTACCAGTGCTTGCAAGGCTGAATAATCCAATCAGGTGTTTTACCTTTGAATTTGATTGGCATAATAATCACATGACATGACACTTTTTTCCTTTGATGTCAAGTTTGCAGACTTGTACAGATTGATCTTTTTGTAGTACAAAAAAGGTGCATTTTGAAACAGCAGGCAGCTAGGTTTCTGCCAGATGGTAAAAAAGCAGGTATGGCATATCATACCAATTTTTAAAATGTTTTGCAGATATATATATTGTTTTAAGTTAACCTTTTGACAAAATCAATGACTTTTATCATTACTGTATGGTTTTCTTAAACCTAACCCATTTTCTTTCTGGGTGACAGAAAGGTGCATGCAACACACACATTCTAGCAGCAACCCTGACAGGGTGGGTACAAAATGAAGGTGGGTGTGTTCAAATATAACAGGGTGTGGAAAAATAAAGAGGGGCACAAAAAGTAAAAGGGACTGCAAATTAAGTGTCCAGGGGTGACAGTGAGACCACTAGTAGGGAGTTTTACTTCTCACAGTGGTAATATTCTACATCATTTTGCTCAGCACTGTTCATTCAGAATCATACCGGTTAGAATCTACACCTCTTCCAGATTCTGGTCCTGCTTTTAGGTTTAGTATCTTGATCCATAAAAGTCACCCTCATTTACATCAACTTTTTGTTTCTTTTTCCATCTAAACATATATAATAAAATTTGTTTTCAGTATATTACACATGTATTACAGAAAAAGAATAATAAAATTTAAAGTAGACTTATTAACAAAATTAAATGGAATTAAGTACTGAATACAAATGTATAGAAAAAGCTACTAATGAATCATTAAACAAATGGAATATTATAAATATAATTCATGATAAGTTACAAGTGAAAATTGGGCATCTTGGAAATAAACCGGCCTCGGTGGCGTCATGGTTAGGCCATCGGTCTACAGGCTGGTAGGTACTGGGTTCGGATCCCAGTCGAGGCATGGGATTTTTAATCCAGATACAGACTCCAAACCCTGAGTGAGTGCTCCGCAAGGCTCAGTGGGTAGGTGTAAACCACTTGCACCTACCAGTGATCCATAACTGGTTCAACAAAGGCCATGGTTTGTGCTATCCTGCCTGTGGGAAGCGCAAATAAAAGATCCCCAGCCGCCTGTCGTAAAAGAGTAGCCTATATGGCAACAGCGGGTTTTCTCTAAAAAAACAGTGTCAGAATGACCATATGTTTGACGTCCAATAGCCGATGATAAGATAAAAAATCAATGTGCTCTAGTGGCGTCGTTAAATAAAACAAACTTTACTTTTAACTTTAAAATAAAGCTTATATAACTATAAATAATGTTCTGCATTTATATTAATTCTTCTTTTCTGATGGTGACAGCATCAGCTTTTACGTTAAAGTTTAATTTTAAAATTTCATGTTTAGGTTCGTTTCTCACAAACTGTAAATCCTAAGTCAATGAAACTTGGTTTATATGCATAGTTTATATGAATGTGCAATACAGTGCACCAAAAATGTTTTTTGTAAGCAAGCCATTTAATTCCACAGAATTTGTTTCTATTCTAATTATTTTTCTGTCTGCCTGTTTCTCAATCTGTTCATCAGTCATCCATCCATTCATGGGTTGTTTTTGTATAATCTGTGTCTTTTCCATTTCAGCTGATATAAACCGTACACCTTTTGAGACTTCGTGTGATAAGAGGGTAAATATATACTTAATATTCATTTGAGAGTGTAACATTTGAGAGTGTAACATTTGAGAGTGTAACATTTGGATTACATTTTTACGCTGGATAAAAATTATAGGAAGGTGACACAAGTTAAAATCTTCTCCCAAAAAGACAAAATTCCTGACTACCATTTTCATGATTTTAAAATAATCCCTATCCCCCTCCAAAAAAACAACAACAGAAAAAAGCAAACATATAAACATTGTTTTGTTCTATTTTTTCCTGTGAGTGGAGAGGGGGGTGAAACAACCCACTGATGCCATTCTCCAGTAATACAGTTTTGTTTTCATATAGTCAGTTTAAATTTAATTTATCACCCAAGGTGTCATGAAGGTCATGAACAACACGGTCATGGTTGTTTTTATAGGCGGTGATATTCCAAACAAATTGAAAGAATTAATATTGTTTTGTAGACCCCGCTGCACACTGCAGTGTTTGATGGGAAGATTGAAGCGGTCCGACTGTTGTTGAATCACGACGCTAATGTGCATGCACGAGACCAGTCCGGCAGAACTCCTCTCGATATAGCAAAGCAAACAGGAAACCGAGAAATTGTCACATGCCTCAATTCTGCAATAGGTATTTTTATTGTTTTCAGTTAGTCATTCATTAGTTATTTTAATTTGTTGACTGTTTTGCTCAAATACAAAATATGTGTATTTCAGGTTTCATCCTTGAAAAAAATAGGATAGGTACATGTACACACATGTATAGGTAGGGACTTTTCTTGCTTCAAAAATTTCAGGGTCACTACATAAAATTAGGGTAGGTCGGGAAACCAGAAACACAGATATTTTTGTTTTAGGCTTTACACAAAAACAGTGGAGTACAATTACATGTATATAGGTTATAGTATGTTACAGGGCTGTACCTCCTTGTGTTGTACACTAGTATATACTGGGAAGTCAGGGTGCTACATGCATACTGTAATTAGCTTTGTGTGACCTATTATCCCATAACTGGTATATACTAACGGTCATGGTGCTTGGTGTATATAAAAGATCCCTTGCTGCTTATGGAAAAATGTAATGGCTTTTTTCTGAAGACTATATAGCTGTGTTCACACTTCACAACATAAACTGCCTTCACACTTACACATAAACTAATTTAACTAAACTGGTATACCAGTTTAAAATGTAATGGCTTTTTTCTGAAGACTATATAGCTGTGTTCACACTTCACAACATAAACTGCCTTCACACTTACACATAAACTGATTTAACTAAACTGGTATACCAGTTTAAAATGTAATGGCTTTTTCTGAAGACTATATAGCTGTGTTCACACTTCACAACATAAACTGCCTTCACACTTACACATAAACTAATTTAACTAAACTGGTATACCAGTTTAAAATGTAAGGGTTAACGCAATCTTTTCACTATATATACCGGGATAGCTAAAACATTTTGGTGTAACTAAAACATTTTAAAATGCAAATGTGAATGCAAATTGTTTTAGTTAAACTAGTATTAAGACGGAAGTGACAGTTAGATTAAGCACTAAGTACATCTAGCAACAGCCAGACTCCTTTCTTACAATACCTGACCGGTAAATACTGGTATACATGTACATATAGCTACTGCATGTGTGAATACTCAACATTTCCAATCAAAAGTGTTTTAGTGTAGTTAAACTAGTTTAACTTGTATAATCCTGTGTGAACACAGCTTATATGTGTGAGAATTATCAAAGGTTTGATGTACAATAGCCAATGATTTAGTGGAGTTATTACATACGTGGTCAGAGCCATGCCTGTAGCCTGAAATAATAGCACAAGCAGAATGAGGGCACAATTAATATAGGCTGGAGATCTCCAGCTAAGCTAAAAAGGCACCTTTAAACTAAAAGGTAATTTTCTTTACATCCCTTGACTGATCTACAAGGTATGGACATGAAAAGAAAACCTTGTGGGCCAACGTCTGCTACAGGTACATGTATACTGTCTCATGCAGATTTATCACATTTATCAAACTAATTAGTATGCCATAATTACATTACATTGCATGCCCCATCTATACATGCATAGTACTGTAATTTAGTCACATGTAATTGAGTATGGTATTAGCATTGTATACATAGAACACACATACAAACATACATAGCTACCATTTTTAGATGCTTGTTCACGTTCTTGTACAAGTTACTAAATAAATATAAGTATTGTATCCATTAATTAAGGTGAGAATCATGTGCTCCATGTTTCCTGTTTGTGGTGATCTGTCTGTGGGAATATGGATATAAATGATCCATTGCCGCCATTTTGTAGCATGTTGTGTCCAGAACTCACTAGTGAAGTCAGAGGTTGTGCCTATGACAGGCATGCTTGAAGTTTTCTGATGGAAGCACTCCAGAAATGTCTCGTACCCTATTGAGTAGAAGTAATCTGTGCAGAAGTGGCAGGTTTCTTCTCTTACACTCTCGACTGAGTTTCACAATAAGTATATAGTACAGCGAGTGTAGGTACAAATGTACATCATCAACCAAACATTCTTATCCTTTCCTCATCATGCTGGTCACCTCACTTGGTCACAATAAACATATAGTACAGCGAGTGTAGGAACAAATGTACATCATCAACCAAACATTCTTATCCTTTCCTCATCATGCTGGTCACCTCACTTGGTCACAATAAGCATATAGTACAGAGTGAGTGAACGTATGATCAACCAAACATTCTTATCCTTTCCTCATCATGCTGGTCATCTCACTTGGTCACAATAAGTATATAGTACAGCGAGTGTAGGTACAAATGTACATCATCAACCAAACATTCTTATCCTTTCCTCATCACGCTGGCCACCTCACTTGGTCACAATAAGCATATAGTACAGCGAGTGTAGGAACAAATGTACATCATCAACCAAACATTCTTATCCTTTCCTCATCATGCTGGTCACCTCACTTGGTCACAATAAGCATATAGTACAGAGTGAGTGAACATATGATCAACCAAACATTCTTATCCTTTCCTCATCACGCTGGTCACCTCACTTGGTCACAATAAGCATATAGTACAGAGTGAGTGAACATATGATCAACCAAACATTCTTATCCTTTCCTCATCATGCTGGTCACCTCACTTGGTCACAATAAGCATATAGTACAGCGAGTGTAGGTACAAATGTACATCATCAACCAAACATTCTTATCCTTTCCTCATCACGCTGGTCATCTCACTTGGTCACAATAAGCATATAGTACAGCGAGTGTAGGTACAAATGTACATCATCAACCAAACATTCTTATCCTTTCCTCATCACGCTGGTCACCTCACTTGGTCACAATAAGCATATAGTACAGAGAGTGAACGTATGATCAACCAAACATTCTTATCCTTTCCTCATCACGCTGGTCACCTCACTTGGTCACAATAAGCATATAGTACAGAGTGAGTGAACATATGATCAACCAAACATTCCTTTCCTTTCCTCATCACGCTGGTCACCTCACTTGGTCACAATAAGCATATAGTACAGAGTGAGTGAACGTATGATCAACCAAACATTCCTTTCCTTTCCTCATCATGCTGGCTAACACACTTGGTCACAATAAGCATATAGTACAGAGTGAGTGAACATATGGTCAACCAAACATTCCTTTCCTTTCCTCATCACGCTGGTCACCTCACTTGGTCACAATACGCATATAGTACAGAGTGAGTGAACATATGATCAACCAAACATTCCTTTCCTCATCACGCTGACTAATACACTTGATCACAATAAGCATATAGTACAGAGTGAGTGAACATATGATAAACCAAACATTCCTTTCCTTTCCTCATCACGCTGGTCACCTCACTTGGTCACAATACGCATATAGTACAGAGTGAGTGAACGTATGATCAACCAAACATTCCTTTCCTTTCCTCATCATGCTGGCTAACACACTTGGTCACAATAAGCATATAGTACAGAGTGAGTGAACATATGGTCAACCAAACATTCCTTTCCTCATCACGCTGACTAATACACTTGATCACAATAAGCATATAGTACAGAGTGAGTGAACATATGGTCAACCAAACATTCCTTTCCTTTCCTCATCACGCTGGCTAACACACTAAGTCTTGTTTAACATGTCAGTCGTTTCTTTTTCAGAGATGAACAATAGAGCACTGAATAATCTTTCTCAGAGTAAGTTTTTTCTCCTTTTGTATCTATATTTTGTACTGTATAAACTATATTTATTTAAAGCTTGTGTTTCTCAATGGAGGTTTTAAAATTAGTTGGTCTGAGAGAATTTTTATACCACCATAAACATCAATATTTTTCAATCTCACTGACTGATAATATTTTGAAAACGAAATAAACATTCTGTTCTGTCATCACAAGGATGACTAATGTTCTGTCAGTGCTAAAAATAGCATAAAGTAAGTAAACACTAAGCAAGTCTAGACCAGTCAAACTGACAGACTGCTCCAGTCTTGTATTGTTGTCATCTAAAGTAGGGTAGAGATATTTTGATCCCAAAGGTAAACCTGACGCCATCATATTTTTATATGCCTGTCTATGATGGATCGTATATGGTATTGTCCGTCTGTTAACGTTTTCTTGCCCGGACCATATCTTGCATACAGATGCATACAGGACCATCAAACCTTACATGTAGGAACAACTTGGGATGGTGGTGTGTCACGTACTATTACTAGGTCACTGTGACCTACTTTTCATGATCTACTGCACATAACAGTAAATCCTTGTCCGGACCATATCTTGCATACAGGACCATCAAACCTCACATGTAGGAACAACTTGGGATGGCGGTGTGTCGCATACTATTACTAGGTCACTGTGACCTACTTTGCACAGTCTACTGCACATAACAGTAAATCCTTGTCTGGATCATATCTTGCATACAGATGCATATACATGTAGGACCATCAAACCTTACATGTAGTAATTGGTCCAAAACAAACTGTTCATCCATCCATTTCAAACATTTCACATAATTAGAATTGAATGATACCTGTAACATATTCATTAATATCTATGGTTTTCCATCAAACTCCTGACGGGTGTTCATGTACCTCACCGGTACTCTTGTTGTCATTAAAATTATTATAATTATAGTCATCAAGTCAGAGATTTTTTTAATACAATGGTGTAATTGTGTTATAAACACCCAGACCTTGTCTTTTAAGGTTCGCAGGTGCGATCGTGCTTGTACAGCGCACGCAATTTCAATCTGGCGAGTGTGAAAAATAACGCATGTTACACTTTATAAACAGCGCACATAAAATAATTTTGTATATTGATTGTCATTATTTATCTTATGTAGCTGATAGAAAGATCCATTGAATAATGCCAGAAAAAAATATTACAAGAACTGTAGCGTTCATGCAAGATTTTAATATATGACTGGTACTTATCTTTGCTATACAAATCGGAAAACACAGGTTTAATAGACATCTTCAAAGATGTACCAATCCGATCAAAACTTCTTTGTCTATTTAATTTATTATGATTAGAAACCGTCCACTTTTGTAAGGTAATAGATGACAACATCTGATAAGGATAACTCATTTATACTGTTAATATAGTTATGACAAAGAGAGAAAAGGGATTGGAATTAAATAATAGCTTCTGTAGCCTACACAAATGAACTTGTTACGGAAATCAGCGAAGTCTGTAAAATTGTCTTGATTAGTTCATAACTGTTAGCCTACAAAACTTACATGAGGTCCCTAAAATCGTGTAATTTTATACTTTCTTTAAAAAAAAAAAGAAGGCATTTAGACTAAGACAATTGAAGAGTAGACGGAATAATAAAAAGAAGGAAAAGAAATGATAATAGGTATGTAGGAATAAGCCAAGATTTTTTTTTTTACATCTATTATTTTTCTATTTTATCTTTTTAAAAAAATCAAATAAAAATTCATTTAAATATTTGTATTTCAGCCAGAGGTTAATGAATATACATATGTTATTTATATATGTATATATGTACACACTATAGAAACAGTAATCAATGATCATTGCCGACTATTTAATTTTTGTTTCATTTGTTAGAAAGTCACAGACCATGTGACTGGAACATGATTTGATGCGCAGTACTCTGTGGCATATTGTCCAATCAGAGCTATCGGGGTCAGATTAGTTTTACTCTTGGAACTCTGCAAGCACATGCTGGTCTAGTTGACAACTTATTACACATTGATGATGGTGTCGACAATTATAGGGGCGTATTACTTTTATTATGGCATCCCACGTTTTGGAATAAAATCCTTTGTAATGACAGATTTTGTCAGAGTTTGTATATTTTTATATCAACAACATTGGAGCCGTTCTAGATCAATGATGTAACGCTGACTTGACAGATGTCAGAGCCATTCGTAACTTGTAGCAGTAGGTCAAATGACGTGTTACAAAATGTTGAGGGAGGGAGACTGGTTGCATAATTGTTGAATTAAAAATGCCACATGAATGTCAATGTCCCAACCAACACTATCAATTGAACTAATTGTATGCCTACGAGTTATTTAAAAAAATGTTTTAATGATATGAGTCAGTAGTGCACACCTGAGATGCTTGGGTCATAGTTCATGAACCACCTCCTCAGAACCAGTGGGTTTTTTCCCATCCCAACTACCCTAATCATGTTCGTTGTACATAATAATGAAATTCGAGACAAGTTGATTCCTACACATTTAGCTGCACGTTCATCAAACCATCTGACACTGAAAAGGTATCTATGATTGTGTGCATCAAATTATCTGAATAGTACATATTGTAATTAAAAAATCAAATTGTCGGCATCAGTGTATGTCATAATTATATTTCTGTGGTACTACTCCTGAAACTGTTTAATGAATTATAACTCCATTCCTGAAAGGGAAAAGAAGTCAGACTGCACTAATGAACCAAACAACATAAAATTAGAAGAAAAAATATTATTTGTTTATTGGTTCATTTTTGCAACATATGTCTTTGCATTTACATGTACCAATTAATTCATAAATTAATAATGCTTGGTTTTCACTCGCCTTATTATTTTAATTACTCGCCTAATTATTTTGAGGTCTGTGATTTTTCACTTGCCTTTGTTTTTCAAAAGTCAAGGACTGAACACCCATGCAAATGTTTCTACAAATACTGTTTTGTATAATTTTAAATTACATGTAGTATAATAATTTTTTCTTCTTTTTCTTTTCAACTTGTAATCCCAAAACTTTTTTCTAGAGCTGTACATTGCTTTGACAAGACGGGATGTTGATGTCATTCTGCAAGCTTTGAATGAGAATAAAGCTGAAGATATTAAATATGTTGTCACCCAACCACCTGGTGATAGCTTCCCAGCTCTCTGCAGGTAGGGGAAATGTTTTGATTGGTCGCAGAAAATACTCAGGCCATCCATGAAATATGTTTGTTTGCTGTAAGTTAACCAACTCATGAGCTAAAACCCAGACAGCCCAGGGAGCTGAAGTGTGTGACAGAAAATCGTCTGTTGGAAATAAGCAGAAATATAAATTAAAGCAAACATGTTTTATGAATGACCTAACTTGCACATTTGAAAGAGGGAGAGAGAGAGACAGACAGACAGACATGGACATGTCTGCTTGGTTTTTGGTTTTGTTAATTTCCATCTGATCATCAGACTACTGATATATTGCCTGACAGTGTACAAGTGATCCAGTCTATTATTATACATTTGTTAGATATCTAAACTGTAGTAACTTATTGTTGTTGTTTTTATTTTGCTGGACGTACTATATATATAATTACATATTTATTCTAGATCTCAAGGCAGTAGAGCCTTATCTTCAGGTAGGTTGGTACAATTACATATTTATTCTGGATCTCAAGGTAGCAGAGCCTTCTCCTCAGGTTGGCGTGTATGATTACATATTTATTCTGGATCTCATGGTAGTAGAGCCATCTCCTCAGGTTGGCGTGTATGATTACATATTTATTCTGGATCTCAAGGTAGTAGAGCCTTCTCCTCATTGGCGTGTATGATTACATATTTATTCTGGATCTCAAGGCAGTAGAGCTTTATCTTCAGGTTGGCGTGTATGATTACATATTTATTCTGGATCTCAAGGTAGTAGAGCCTTCTCCTCAGGTTGGCGTGTATGATTACATATTTATTCTGGATCTCAAGGTAGTAGAGCCATCTCCTCAGGTTGGCGTGTATGATTACATATTTATTCTGGATCTCAAGGTAGTAGAGCCTTCTCCTCATTGGCGTGTATGATTACATATTTATTCTGGATCTCAAGGCAGTAGAGCTTTATCTTCAGGTTGGCGTGTATGATTACATATTTATTCTGGATCTCAAGGTAGTAGAGCCTTCTCCTCAGGTTGGCGTGTATGATTACATATTTATTCTGGATCTCAAGGTAGTAGAGCCATCTCCTCAGGTTGGCGTGTATGATTACATATTTATTCTGGATCTCAAGGTAGTAGAGCCTTCTCCTCATTGGCGTGTATGATTACATATTTATTCTGGATCTCAAGGCAGTAGAGCTTTATCTTCAGGTTGGCGTGTATGATTACATATTTATTCTGGATCTCAAGGTAGTAGAGCCTTCTCCTCAGGTTGGCGTGTATGATTACATATTTATTCTGGATCTCAAGGTAGTAGAGCCATCTCCTCAGGTTGGCGTGTATGATTACATATTTATTCTGGATCTCAAGGTAGTAGAGCCTTCTCCTCAGGTTGGCGTGTATGATTACATATTTATTCTGGATCTCACGGTAGTAGAGCCATCTCCTCAGGTTGGCGTGTATGATTACATATTTATTCTGGATCTCAAGGTAGTAGAGCCATCTCCTCATGTTGGCGTGTATGATTACATATTTATTCTGGATCTCAAGGCAGTAGAGCCTTCTCCTCAGGTTGGCATGTATGATTACATATTTATTCTGGATCTCAAGGCAGTAGAGCTTTATCTTCAGGTTGGCGTGTATGATTACATATTTATTCTGGATCCCAAGGTAGTAGAGCCTTCTCCTCAGGTTGGCGTGTATGATTACATATTTATTCTGGATCTCAAGGTAGTAGAGCCATCTCCTCAGGTTTAACTGGGGTGTACAGGACCTTGGCAAATATATGTAATTATAATGGCCTTCATAACTGTCGTCTGCAGGGCCTTCATAAATAATTATCTTTCATAACTGGGGTCTGCAGAGCTTTGGTAAATAATGTCCCTCATAACGGGGGTCTACAGAGCCTTGGTAAATATGTCCTTCATAACGGGAGTCTACATAGCCTTGGTATATATGTCCCTCATAACGGGGGTCTACATAGTCTTGGTAAATATGTCCTTCATAACAGGGGTCTACAGAGCCTTGATATATATGTCCCTCATAACAGGGGTCTACAGAGCCTTGATATATATGTCCCTCATAACAGGGGTCTACAGAGCCTTGATATATATGTCCTTCATAACGGGGGTCTACAGAGCCTTGATATATATGTCCTTCATAACGGGGGTCTACAGAGCCTTGATATATATGTCCCTCATAACAGGGGTCTACATAGCCTTGGTATATATGTCCTTCATAACAGGGGTCTACAGAGCCTTGATATATATGTCCTTCATAACGGGGGTCTACAGAGCCTTGATATATATGTCCCTCATAACAGGGGTCTACATAGCCTTGGTATATATGTCCTTCATAACGGGGGTCTACAGAGCCTTGATATATATGTCCCTCATAACAGGGGTCTACAGAGCCTTGATATATATGTCCCTCATAACAGGGGTCTACAGAGCCTTGATATATATGTCCTTCATAACGGGGGTCTACAGAGCCTTGATATATATGTCCTTCATAACGGGGGTCTACAGAGCCTTGATATATATGTCCTTCATAACAGGGGTCTACATAGCCTTGATATATATGTCCTTCATAACAGGGGTCTACAGAGCCTTGATATATATGTCCTTCATAACAGGGGTCTACATAGCCTTGATATATATGTCCTTCATAACAGGGGTCTACATAGCCTTGATATATATGTCCTTCATAACGGGGGTCTACAGAGCCTTGATATATATGTCCTTCATAACAGGGGTCTACATAGCCTTGATATATATGTCCTTCATAACAGGGGTCTACAGAGCCTTGATATATATGTCCTTCATAACGGGGGTCTACAGAGCCTTGATATATATGTCCCTCATAACAGGGGTCTACATAGCCTTGGTATATATGTCCTTCATAACAGGGGTCTACAGAGCCTTGGTATATATGTCCCTCATAAGAGGGGTCTAAATAGTCTTGGTAAATATATATCCTTCATAACAGGGGTCTGCAGAGTCTTGGTAAATATATGTCCTTCATAACTGGTGTCTGCAGAGTCTTGGTAAATACATGTAATGAGCTTCAGAACAGTACTAGGGTCCAAGCAATGGTCAGAATACTGCTGTTCCAACCGGCTAACATCACCACAAACCAGGAGGGTTCTTTTGCTGTCATCTTGTCAGACAGGCAACCTTTTTAAATTTATAAGCACATGCACATTAGTTTAGTCAAATATATATCTAATATTTTGTAAAATTGATTCCACCAATTGTTTTAAAATAAAATATAATTACATGTATCTAGGGGTCTACAGGTCCATGGTAAATAATGTCCTTCACAACAGGGTGTACATATCCATAGTAATTAATGTTCTTCACAACTGGGGGTGGGGAGTCTACAGGTCCATGGTAAATAATGTCCTTCACAACAGGGTGTACATATCCATAGTAATTAATGTTCTTCACAACTGGGGGTGGGGAGTCTACAGGTCCATGGTAAATAATGTCCTTCACAACAGGGTGTACATATCCATAGTAATTAATGTTCTTCACAACTGGGGGTGGGGAGTCTACAGGTCCATGGTAAATAATGTCCTTCACAACAGGGTGTACATATCCATAGTAATTAATGTTCTTCACAACTGGGGGTGGGGAGTCTACAGGTAATTGGTAAATAATGTCCTTCACAACAGGGTGTACATATCCATAGAAATTCATTTTCTTCACAACTGGGGGTGGGGAGTCTACAGGTCCATGGTAAATAATGTCCTTCATAATTGGGGTTTTAATAAAGAGCATAATAAAATCTCTCTAATGTTAGGCCTAATGAAAAAGATCACCAGTCTTGGTGGCACAGTTGATAAGCCATCGGTTTAAAGGCTGGTAGATTCTAGGTGCATGTTCTGCATGGCACCTGATTGGAGATGTAGATGACTTCTCTCTCACCAGCTGTTAACCCTTATCCTGGACTGTGGTGTGTGCCCAAGTGTACTTGGACTTAAATTGGATATTAGAGTAGACTTCCACTATGTCACAATTCCCTTGTGGTACATGTATTTGGCATCTTGTAGCCAACTGATTGAAGACAATTTTTCTTGTAAGTTCCTTTTTGTATTTTTCAGTGCTTGTAAGCTTGGGAACTTGGAGATAGTGAAGAAACTGCTTAGTTTCCATGAACAGGCCACACAGCTTGCCCATGAAGAGACTGGATATACACCGCTGCATATTGCCTGTGAACACGGCAACGTGCCTCTTATTGAGCTTCTCCTCAAGGTACATTGTGAGGCTAACCACAGTAGGTACTTGATGACACAATAATCAGATAATACTTTCCTGGACAAGCCCAAGTGAAGATTCTTGAAATTGGTTTAAATACGAAACTACATAAAAACATGGAAAAATTAGTACAAAAGTTAATTTGCCCTCTAAGTTGCATTATTTGCTTCTTAAAGGCATATTGTCACAGATCACTGACCTATTTAATGGTCTAACAAAGTATTACCTGAACAAAAATAATTTTATTTGTCTCTAAATGTACTTTATTCAATCATCTTCATAACCACCACACTCCATTTATTAATGATATTTTGTAAACAATAATTGAATTATGGCAATGGTCCATAATTCAAAAACTAAAATTGCCAAGAGGGTTGACATGGATTTTACTCCATCATGGTTCAGTTACGGTGATGCGATAGCTAGATTTGGTTTCCAACAATTAATCTAATTTTCATTTATTATCCATTTTTAGAGAAATAAGGTCCTTAAATCTGTGACAGTATGCCTTTAAACAAATACCATATGTAGTTAATAGTCTCATACTGATAAAACCAACACAACTACTTCTGTCCTAGATGACCGGAGAAGTGGTCGGAGAAGTGCTGGTCTCGTGTATTATTACCAGTCTGAGTCTGGATAAGTCTGTATTTTTATTACTCCATATGATACATATATTTTAGGTTTTATTGCAGCTTTATAAAGCAACTTTGAGATTAAAATACTAGTAAGTTTCATACTAATTTTTATACATTACAAGTGTTGTTTTACGTTTACAACTTTGCATTGTGAGTGGGGTAGAAATGCCATCTTGCCATTGTTGGACCTTCACAAATAAAACACAGAGCCTAAGCAACTGGAAAAGGATAAGCATTTTGCTTCATATGTAACCATTTATTGACAGTTTATTACTTGTAGGCTGTGATATGTTAACAAAATATTGTGAACGTTTAAACAATACCTATTAAATGAAATGATACATTTAAATAAAAAAAAAAAAAAATTTAGATTTGTTTAATGACACCACTAGAGCACATTGATGTATTAATCGTCGGTTGTTGCATGTCAAACATATGGTCATTTTGACACAGTCATAGAGAGGAAACCCGATACATTTGTTCCATTAGTAGCAAGGGATTTTTTATATGCACCATCCCACAGACAGGATAGTACATACCACAGCCTTTGATATACCAGTCGTGGTGCACTGGCTGGATTGAAAAATAGCCCAATGGGCCCATTGACAGGGATCAATCCCGAACCGACCGCATATCAAACTAGTGCTTTACCACCTGGATATGTCCCACCCCCATACATTTAAATGACCTAACATTTAACTACTAGTTAATCAATATAGATATAAAATTTGACAAATAGTTCATACTATCTAGGAATAATGTTTATTAAATAATATTATATATACCATACCTTAACTTTACAAAATTCATGAAACCAAAGTTGAAAAGTGAAGTATATTGGGTTTCCACTTGCAATCTTTATTCATCTTTTTTTCTCTTTTTTGTCACCAGCCTGATTTTATCGCTGGTTAAATCAAATAAATTATATTTTTGCATAAAACAGTCGAATAAATGTACTAAAACATTGGATTATTTCCTGGATAACAATGCAACTGGGGTCATCTTGAAGTTATATTTCACGATATGACGTTGATACTTTGAGAATAGTTAATGATGTAGGGTATCAACTTTATCCTGTGGAGGACAATTCCCATTCAACTAGCGCAGGATAAAGCTGATATTTTATGACTTAATCCTATAATGCATTATAAAGTGAGGAAAAATATTATTTTATTCCTGTTTAACTCAACTATATTGTACAATTGAGTCACATAAAGTAATTGTTTTATGACATCTCCACATCATGTGACTTTAATCTGTCATCATCTTCATCTGCTAATACAGTGACAGGATAAACTATAACAAAACTAAAATACAGTATAGACTGGTCTAACGGCCACCTGTATATAACGTACGGTCACCATAAATCCCACCCAATGCTGTTTTCTTCTTTATTTTACCTGTATATAATGGTCACCTGTCCAATGCAGCCATCGGCCACTAATTTTGGACCAAAATGAATTGTTAGACCTGCTATAACGGCCACAAAATACATTGACCACTAATGGGTTTTTTTTACCAAAATGGACAATTAAACTTGCCATAATGGCCACAAGGTATATGCATATATTTTCCTGTCCTTAACACTGAGAATAGAGTCTTTGTTTTACTTATGTTTGAGCTACACGCTCCAGTGCATTATCCATCGTATTTGCATCCGAGTTCTGTGTAATGTTGTCAGCCATCGGAAAGGCGACTTGTCATTGGTTACAGTAATGCTGAGACAGAGCTTACATCCAACTCACCCACACTGATAGGTAGTGTATTGCAAGGTGTGTGATTGCCGCCGCCATTGTTATACACAAAGAGTAAAGAGCTTTCACGATGCTTGTTCAGCCATTACACATGGGCAAAGCTAATACTGATAAGATAGATTAGCGGTTACATAAAATAAAAAAATAGGAAAGTATCATAATCTCTCAAGTAATGACAGAATTCCACACATGCACATATCCATATGCTAGTTCGATACAGTTTATTACTGAGAGCGTTTGTATCCAAAATGCCTCCCAAATATCATATGGCGTTAACGTTAGAACAGAGACTTAAAGTTATAAAAAAAAATAGGACGAAGATAGCTGACCAGTATATAAATTACCTGAAAGAATTTTGACTGTTTCACGACAAGTACAGCATACCTTCAGCGGCAGTGAATATGGAAGAATGTGTTAAATCAGTGTGTGCAGAATGCAGTGGAAAGCAATCAATGATAATTTTTTTTTTTTAAACATGAATAATAGAGTGACGTTAAATAAAAGATGTTCAAGTTATGCCTTTATGGAGTAAAAATTATTTATATTATTTTCTCCCTCTTGTTTTTAATTTTTTAAATGACTATTGTTACTTTTATGCATTCCAGTTTAGTAGTAGCCTACATGTACATAGTAAACTATTTCATATGTGTTTTTATTTACCTGTATATAATGATCACCTGTCCATAATGGCCACTTTTGCTGGGTCCCTTGAGTGGTCGTTATATACAGGTTTGACTGTATACTCAATCTGTTGTTGACACTATTCATGAATCATAACAATCATCTAGTACATTATGATTCCATATCTAAAAAAAATTATGATTAAAAACCCAGCAATATTAGATTATTATTTTTAGCATTTTGGTGTTATCTTAAAGGGACATACCCTTGTTTTTAAACACTAAGGCATAGTTTTGACTATTAGAGCCGTTTGGTACTGAAATCATAATTTACTTAAATTTTATTGTTTAGATTATGCATTTCCATACATTCGAAGTGTTTTTGGTCATCCTGGTGTTTTTAATATCACCAAAAAACATTTCTCATATTTTTAAAAACACACATGCTTCTGAGAAGTAACGGTTATGGAGTCAAGTTTTAGTCTATTTTTAGAGGGTATTTCACTATTTCAAAGTCACAGACTAATGTTTAACTGAATTGTAACTTTATCCAAATGTGTTACAGGTTTGTAGATTAACTAAACTTAGTGTTAATTTTCACAGGCTGAAACTAGCTAGGGTCTGTCCCTTTAACACTTGATATTTATTGTTAAGCTTTTACCAATTTTGTAAATACTTAGATGTCCTAAATAAAACAATACCGTGTACACATGTAAACATGGCAGCCCTACACTTTTAGTTCCACTTCATTCCATGTTTTTATTTCTTCAAAAAAACTTGTTATATATAAGCTAAGTCTTAGTAGTTAAGTGGAAATGTTTGTGAATAAAACATGCTTTCAATTAATTATGACAGATATTCATTAAATTTATATTTTCTTTTATATTCATCATAATGTAGCATACATTTAATTTCACTGATGATATTACTGGGTTGTTGTTTTTTCTGACCATAACAGTGGGGTATTTTAAAATTATTATTTGGAGGTATATGATGAAGATAACCACACAATGTTTTATGCACTGGGTGAAACTGCCAGTAGTTTTGTTGTTTTTATGACTATATAGTAACAGGGATTTATGCAGGCATTCTGTGGGTCTGAACATAGTCTCTTTCCCAACAGAAAGTGGTACTGAAAATTTACAATTCCTGTGCTAAAAATCCCCAATATATATATTTGATTATTTTTGTGTGATTCAGTGGCCTGAAAAATTATCCCAGGTATGATTTACTTGCACTAATTTTCCCAATGCCATCAGACATGGAACCATGGCAAAAAATTCTGGATAATTCCCAGAGTAGCCATACATGTATATTGGATAAAATAAAATGATCTTGTTATCAGGTGCATATATGTTCACAACCAGAACTGATTATATGTCCAAAGTTATGGCTTTTAGACAAACTATTTAAATGCTTTTAAAAATGCAAAAAAAACCTGAGAAGATGGTAGTTTTATTTATTTAAGTTTTAAAGCTTTGCATCACTCTTAGTAAATGTCATCCTCCACCATCACCCTCCACTTTCCCCCCAAAAACCAGGACTCTCATTTTCTCAAAGAGTAGACAACATTTTTTTGTAAAGATTGGATATGTATGTTCTGACTAAATCCCCAATTCAGTGTATTTTATTCTAAGACACATATACAGTTATAGACGGCCATGGAGAGAGTTTAGTGAGATCACTAGAAGACATTGATTAATTGATCATCAGGTCCTGGATGCCAAACCTTTGGTAACGCTCATTTAGTTTTAATAGGAAACCCTCTATATATTTCTATTAGCACCATGGGACCTTTTATATGTACTTTTCCATAGACCGTACAGCACATACATTGTATTAGCACAGCCTTCGATATACTAGTCACATTGTATACACAAAGAAGGTTCAATCCTATGACCCATGCAGCTCAGGCAAGCTCTCTACAGACTGGTCTAAATTGGTTTATTCCATGTCTACAAGGAAATGTGTGTGCTTTACGTTATTTAAGAAGTTTTTCAAACCTAATATTGAAAGGCTTAGTGTTTAAGACGTTTTTCAAACCTAATATTGAAAGGCTTAGTGTTTAAGACGTTTTTCAAACCTAATATTGAAAGGCTTAGTGTTTAAGATGTTTTTCAAACCTAATATTGAAAGGCTTAGTGTTTTAGTGTGCTGACCTAGCTAGGTGTTTTTATACTGAACATAACAATGTTATTCATCTCAAACTCAACTGCCAGCTAAATAATGAAGGTAAAATTAACAAATACTTTGCAGGGCATGAACCTAAGAATTTGTTACCTATATGGGAATTTTAAAATGTTTTTACATGAGCAAAGTGCAAATTTTTAGTCATAGGTAAAGACCTTAACATAGGCAGTTCATATCAGAGTTACGGCAATTACCATATTGGTGCTGTCATTAAATTCGAACCCTGTTTTGCTGTTATTGACACATTCTTTATGTTGTATAAGTATCTACCTGTAAATCATTTAATATTTCCATTGCATGTTTAGTTTCATGGCTAACAATTGCTTCTTCTTCTTTTCGCAGAAGTTTCCAGAACAGATTCTGATGCGCACAGTTGATCATCAGCTCCCACTGCACAAGTCTGCTGCATGTGGAATGGCTGATGCCGTGAGATGTCTGCTCCAATTCCCATATGGAAACGATTTCTGCTGGCAGCATCGGGACCGGGTCTCAGGACTGTGCTACTGGTCAAGTATAGATATCAATGAAGGAGATTTCAATGGACGAACAGCTCTGCATCTTGCTAGTGAGAAGGGCTATTTGAATGTTGTGCAGATTCTTCTTGATTTTTCAGTTAATACTGATCCCGATGCAGGACGAACAGGTTCTTGCAGGAATGATGAGGCAGGTCTGAAGGACCAAGACTCTCACAGGACTGATGGACCCCCCTCTCCTCAGAGTTCCATGCAAGGTGGTTCTTCCAGGAGTAAGCTGGAGACGGTTCATCCAGTTAATGTGAACCATGTCACCAATGCTGGCCACACAGCTCTGCATCTGGCTATTGAGGGTCAGCATTGCAACATTGCAGAGGCACTGCTGAAAGCTGGGGCAGACATCAAGATGGCCGTTCAGTTTAAGGACAGCTCTGTTTCATTACTCAGCTTCACCCTCAGCAAAGGTGATACAGATCTGTTCCGACTAATGATGGAACATGGTGCTGAAGATGTGGACAATGCTGTGATGTTTGAGGCAACACAAAGAGGCAACCACACCATCCAGCAGCTGCTGTTACAGCACAAATCATCCCGAGATCTTACCCGTATCATAAACAAATCAGAGTTGAAACTGAGGTGGTATTCTCAGCTCAACATGGGCTCAGGTGTAACCAGTTTCTCTGATCGCTCAAGCTCTCTTGATGCTGAACACAGAGCACTGTTCCCTTTGCACTCTGTTGCCATCAACTGGCAGAACATTGGAGGAATCAGCGACATTCCAGAAAGCACTCTCAAAGAAGCATGCTACTTGCATAACCCAGCAATGCAGAGGGTTAACAGTCTTCCACTTTATGCAATAACCAAGATCGATATATCGAAAAATAACTTTGAAAAGCTACCACTGATCATATTTGAATTGTTCTCACTCTGTGTTCTCAATGCGTCAGACAACAGGATCAAGGCTTTTCCTAGTGAAGAGGACATAGAAAGTAGTTCCATGGTTCTAGAGGAGCTATACCTCAACGACAACTGTCTTCAACTTGTCCCTTCATATCTGTTCAAACTTCCAAAACTCAAACACCTCAACCTGTCGAAGAATGAACTGAAGGACATCCCCATAGATATGTGGACTGCTCCAATGCTTGTCACACTAAACCTGTCTCGAAACAAACTGTCATGTCTTCCTTTCGTCTCAACCGGTGATTTCGTGCCTGGATACAGATCAGAAACAGAGACAAGTGACACTGATTCAGTTCACAGTATTGTGAAAACAAATGCAGTGCCACACTTTAATCGCTGGCATGCTGGAGTCGTGATAGATCATCGCGAGTTGCGTAATGCCGAGGGACAGAAGTACACTGGAATCCAACAGCTGGATCTGTCGAGGAACAGATTTACGGAGATCCCACTGTGTCTGGCTTGTTGTGCTCCTCAGCTGGAGGTTCTTTCCCTGCAGGAGAATTGTCTCAACTCTGTAGGAATGCTGAGTAACCTGCCAGATAGTCTGGTTGACCTCAATCTCAGCTACTGCAATCTGGAAACACTCACTTCATGGAGTCGCCCATTTGGCTATGACCAGCCCTGTTTAGGCTTCAGGTTGTATGTTGTATAAATATTTCATCGGTGTCCCAAATTATGTTAGGGTTAATAATAAAACATGAGTATACTATGCATGCAAAAGGAATTCCTTACAGTTTGCTATTAGCTACATCAAACAAATTCATTTTAGTAAACAAAAGTGTTGCCCCATCCAATAAGCAGGAAAATGTCTGAGGTTTCAAATTACACTTTTTTGCACCTGTGTTTACTAGGCTTCAGGGCATTGTGAATTTAAAGGTACATTTCCGAGTTTGCTGCCTTGTAAGATGTTTCTGACTAATAAAATATTTCTACGATTGAACTTCTTTAGAATATCAGTTTCTGTATATTCAGTGTGTTTTTGGTCGTCTTAATATTTGTAAGAAGCCCAAACTGGATTTTGTCTTCAAATAATTTTGTATGTATGAAAAAATTGTTTTTAGGAAATAAAATTAAATTGAACCTAGTACAGATATTAGAACGATCAAAAGCACATTTAATATACAGCCACTAATATTTCATGCAGAAAAAATATATTTGATATGTAATTACAATCGTTAAAAAGTCTCTGTTAGTCTATAACATCTTAAAAATTGCAGCAAACTAAGGCATGTCCCTTTAACAATGTAATTAATTTTAAAAAATGACCGGTTCACAGCAAAATAAATGCTATGAAGAAATGAAGACACCACAGCATTGCTGATTGCCATGGTTAATTGCCACAGTTGCACACGTAGTAATTTAACAATATGATTATGGTTCAAGGCATAAGTTATATTTTAACAATATGTTTAAGATTTAAATCATAACAGTAAGGTGCAGGGTACAATATTTTAAACGAATTGTCATGTCTCGGTTAAGCAACTTTAAGTTCATGCAAACTGCTAATGCATACGTGGTAAACTGTTAAATTAAAAAATTATAAGTTGCAAACTTATAAGGATCGTCTGACTTTTATTTAGTGTACATAATCCAAAAATTCAAATTATAAAAGCAATGCCAGTGTAAAATCAGTTTGATTAACATACATTTTGACTGCCATTGTAGTACAGAACCACAGTGTAAGTGTGTTAGGATTAGGGAACTCGCCACTTATGCAAAATTAATTCATGTGACCTAACAATCAGTTACATAGTAAGTTACATAGTAGGTAAAAATCATGTGAACCAATTTCCAGTTACCTAAGATTTTAAAATAGTGTCCCCGTATGGTGAACATTTAACTTAAACAGTTACGGTATATTTTAATAGTATACAGGATTGTCATTAAACAAAAGATTTCTTTGAACAGTACATTTAACTTAAACAGTTACGGTATATTTTAATAGTATACAGGATTGTCATCAAACAAAAGATTTCTTTGAACAGTACATTTAACTTAAACAGTTACGGTATATTTTAATAGTATACAGGATTGTCATCAAACAAAAGATTTCTTTGAACAGTACATTTAACTTAAACAGTTACGGTATATTTTAATAGTATACAGGATTGTCATCAAACAAAAGATTTCTTTGAACAGTACATTTAACTTAAACAGTTACGGTATATTTTAATAGTATACAGGATTGTCATCAAACAAAAGATTTCTTTGAACAGTACATTTAACTTAAACAGTTACGGTATATTTTAATAGTATACAGGATTGTCATCAAACAAAAGATTTCTTTGAACAGTACATTTAACTTAAACAGTTACGGTATATTTTAATAGTATACAGGATTGTCATCAAACAAAAGATTTCTTTGAACAGTACATTTAACTTAAACAGTTACGGTATATTTTAATAGTATACAGGATTGTCATCAAACAAAAGATTTCTTTGAACAGTACATTTAACTTAAACAGTTACGGTATATTTTAATAGTATACAGGATTGTCATCAAACAAAAGATTTCTTTGAACAGTACATTTAACTTAAACAGTTACGGTATATTTTAATAGTATACAGGATTGTCATCAAACAAAAGATTTCTTTGAACAGTACATTTAACTTAAACAGTTACGGTATATTTTAATAGTATACAGGATTGTCATCAAACAAAAGATTTCTTTGAACAGTACATTTAACTTAAACAGTTACGGTATATTTTAATAGTATACAGGATTGTCATCAAACAAAAGATTTCTTTGAACAGTACATTTAACTTAAACAGTTACGGTATATTTTAATAGTATACAGGATTGTCATCAAACAAAAGATTTCTTTGAACAGTACATTTAACTTAAACAGTTACGGTATATTTTAATAGTATACAGGATTGTCATCAAACAAAAGATTTCTTTGAACAGTACATTTAACTTAAACAGTTACGGTATATTTTAATAGTATACAGGATTGTCATCAAACAAAAGATTTCTTTGAACAGTACATGCTTTGTACCTGCATGTATAAACATTGATTTACAAGAATTACTTTCTTCCAGAAGCTCAGTGGTACAGCACTCTCCTTATCTAGGGTCAATTCCCATCAGTGAGATCATTGGGCTATTTCTTGTTTCAGCCAGTGCTCCACAACTGGTGTACTATCCTGTATGTGGTATGGTGCATATAAAAAAATCCCTTGCTGCTTATCGAAAAGAGTAGCCCATGAAGTGGCGACAACGGGTTTCGTCTCTCAATATCTGTGTGATCCTTAACCATATGTCCGATACCATATAATATAAATAAAATGTGTTGAGTGCATCGTTAAATAAAACATTTCTTTCCTCCCTTCTTCCAGAAGTTCATTTGCTATGTCGTCGTTGCCAAGCTCTGTGAGAGGCAGCCCTGACTCCCAGCCCTCCCCCTCATCACACAGCAGCCAGGCCGGCTTTCTTCAGCAGAGTTGTTGTCAACATCGCAACCACTCCGCTCTCAAGAAGCTCGACAAGCTAAATGTGTCTCACAACAGACTTCGCTTTCTTACCCTGATGAAGGCGAAACGGCGACATGGGTCAACGGCCACATCCAGCTCTGATGATATGTTTCCCAACCGGACGCCTACTGAAACTTCAGATGTAATGGAACAAAAATACATGTTTTAATTATAATTATTACTTTTATTATTTGAATAATTTAAACATTATTATTAGTGCAGTTGGTTCCACCTAATATTTTGTTTAATTGCAATATATAATTTTGTTGAAACACTGAAACCATTTCCTATAAATTGTATCCAAATCCACGTATTTGCAAAACAAAATAGCAGAAAAGCAATTTAAAAATGTATTTAAATTGAACAAAATAAATTAAGCATGCCTTTATTTCATGTCAAAAGAAGTTGTAGTTTAAAATAAATTACGTAAGTGCTGTAATCACCAACTGCTAATCTACTAAAAACATGAAGTCATCCATCTTTGTTGTGTCACGTGACACGGATATTGTAAGCTTGGACCCATATTCGGTAAACCTCGGCCCTCACAAAAAACATTTTGTCCCTCTGGTTGGAATAGCCTTATATCTATACCTCACAACGGTGATAGATTCTATTATAACTACATTAAAGTTGAGTTATCTTATTTATAATACCAACTTTTCTATACCGGATACTGAGGGGAAAATTAAGAGTATTATTGGTCTATCCACGGAGTCGATAATACACAGCAATATACAATATTACTAATTACTTTTTATTAGTTTACTTTGTTTTTGGAGCAGGAAGTATTCATGTGTCGAGTGATGTTTTTCATTTAACTGAGTGCATGAATTCGTTTATACTGGCATACATTTTTTGAGAAGAAGGTCACTGGCCACATTAATTAATTATTATTATATGTATATTACATTGCTGTTTTTTCCCCATCTACATGTATGTTACTATAGTACTTTTGTGGGCAAATTTTAATTTTATTTTACAGTTGACTTGCTCATTGGGTTTGGAGATAGAAGAAATCCGGAGTCGTCTGCTCTTTCCAGAACTCAGCGAATTGGATGTCAGCTCAAATTCACTGACTTCTTTACCTTCAGAAATTGGAGAGCATTCAAATCTCAAAGTCTTGTATCTGAATTGTAACCGTGCATTAAAAGAAGTAAGTTTGAAAAATAACATGGACTGAGCGAGATAGAGGTGTTTGGGGGAGCGAGTATAGAGAGGGACATGAATTGTTCATTTATAGGTGGTGGATTGTTCTGGTTAGTGTTGAAAGCATATAATTCATTCCCCATTATCATTTTGAGAATGGACCTACTTTTACTTTAAGGTTGGAGTAATAAAAGTTTCATTACTGCTTAGAAAGTAAAGCAGTATTTTTATATTGACACCTAGCTCAACACATATTAAAGTGTGAATATTTGATATCTAACATGAAGTTACAGGCATGCTTATTTCGACACTAAAAAGTAGTGAACGATCTTTTGTATGCACTTTCCTATAGATAGGACAGTATATGCAGCGTCTTGTGTTTATTTATAATCATATTTCAATTTCCATCAAGCCTTTGTGTTGTCAATTAAGAAGTAAATTAGTGTAATGACACAAAATTCTGCATTATGTTTTGTTACTTGGTATTTCAATTTTCAGCTTCCACCAAGACTTGGAATGCTGAAACAGTTATGGAAGTTGGAGGTTCAATGCTGCTCTCTGGAGGGTGCAATTCAGGATTTTATACGCAATTCACCATGTTCTGTTAAAGACATTCTAGGTTTCCTGTTGTCAGTATTTGAAGAGTAAGTAGGCTGTGGGTCATTCTCACATGTTGTATTAAATAGTATGTAGCTTATAACTTAATTTGTGAGATGAAAGTTGTATTTTTTTCATTTAGAAGTATTTTTTCAAAGCAATTGTGTGGGTAATTTACAAAATACCGTATCACTCTTAATTTATAGCATGGTAACATGGTAGTCTTTTTGCTTTCATTTAATCACATAAAGTGCCTCCTATTATTCAGAATCTTAATTTATGTGCTTATTAATCTTTTGAATCTGGACTCAAACGTAGTTCACAATTACAATTATGATAGCAGTTTGCATGGCATTAGGGTTTAGACAGTTTTGAAAATAATTTTAAAAGTTTTTACAGAATCGATATGTTTGTATGATGACTGTTTGGTTGATCCATACTTGAAGTGAGCACTATATGTAACATGTTTGTATGATGTCTGTTTGTAACATGTTTGTATAATGACTGTTTGTAACATGTTTGTATGATGACTGTTTGTATCATGTTTGTATGAGGACTGTTTGTAACATGTTTGTATGATGACTGTTTGTAACATGTTTGTATGAGGACTGTGTAACATGTTTGTATGATGACTGTTTGTAACATGTTTGTATGAGGACTGTGTAACATGTTTGTATGATGACTGTTTGTAACATGTTTGTATGAGGACTGTGTAACATGTTTGTATGAGGACTGTTTGTATGAGGACTGTTTGTATGAGGACTGTTTGTAACATGTTTGTATGAGGACTGTTTGTAACATGTTTGTATACCAAATAACTTCCGACTGGGTCAAAGTTTGAGGTGCACCAAACTTTTGATAAAGAAGTTAACACCACAAGTCCTGTGATTGGTTATAAATGTGAGTGTGTTGGTTGTAAAAAAAAGTTAATCTGGGCTAAAAATTTATATAATTTTAATTCATCTAGTACCACTGTGTCAAGTAGTCTTGTGCTTGGAACATGTATGGGGTACATGTAAAAAAAAAGTACTCAAATTTTGTGGGAAACTAGGGGTGTTGTAAAAACATCTGGTTATACCGAAAATGAGCCATGGAAGGTACCATTTTCTGCAGTTAATACTTTGAGGTAGGGTTTGTAGTACTTATGAGTCATATTTATGGGTCATAGTTTGGTTGATATATAGCATATAGTGCTTTTAAACACAAACGTTAGCATGGTCGTCGATTGGATTTTATTTGGTATACTCCAACCTGTATGAGGATTGCTTGCAACATGTTTGTATGATGGCTGTTTGTAACACGTTTGTATGAGGACTGTTTGTAACATGTTTGTATAATGGCTGCTTGTAACATGTTTGTATGATGGCTGCTTGTAACATGTTTGTATGATGGCTGTTTGTAACATGTTTGTATGATGGCTGTTTGTAACATTTGTGTATGAGGACTGTTTGTAACATGTTTGTATGAGGACTTTTTGTAA
This sequence comes from Gigantopelta aegis, assembly GCF_016097555.1. Taxonomy (NCBI): domain Eukaryota; kingdom Metazoa; phylum Mollusca; class Gastropoda; order Neomphalida; family Peltospiridae; genus Gigantopelta; species Gigantopelta aegis. The sequence goes on from NC_054706.1 coordinate 42,886,999, forward strand.
CATGTTTGTGTCATGGCTGTTTGTGTGATGGCTGTTTGTAACATGTTTGTGTGACAGCGGTTTATAACATGTTTGTGTGATGGCTATTTGTAACATGTGTGTATGAGGACTGTTTGTAACATGTTTGTGTGATGGTTGTTTGTAACGTGCTTGTGTGATGGCTGTTTGTAACATGCTTGTGTGATGGCTATTTGTAACATGTTTGTATGAGGACTGTTTGTAACATGTTTGTGTGATGGCTGTTTGTAACATGCTTGTATGATGGCTATTTGTAACATGTTTGTATTATGACTAATATGTTTGTGTGATGGCTGTTTGTAACATGTTTGTGTGATAGCTGTTTGTAACATGTTTGTGTGATGGCTGTTTGTAACATGTTTGTGTGATAGCTGTTTGTAACATGTTTGTGTGATGGCTGTTTGTAACATGCTTGTATGATGGCTGTTTGTAACATGTTTGTATTATGACTAATATGTTTGTGTGATGGCTGTTTGTAACATGTTTGTGTGATAGCTGTTTGTAACATGTTTGTGTGATAGCTGTTTGTAACATGTTTGTGTGATGGCTGTTTGTTTGAAATGGTAAAACTGACCTTTATTGGGCACATCTTCTAAATTTCTAACAAATTGTATGCATAATAAGAAGTACAAATAAAGAAGTACAGCATTCATATTTGCTATTTTATTAGGACTGATTTTTAAAGTTAAAACTGTATTGTTTCAGGTCGACCGAATACAACTGTATGAATCTAATGTTGGTGGGATCGCATAAAATTGGCAAGACTTCACTTCTTCATAAGCTTAGAAATGAGGGGAAAACTCCATTTAAAGTATCTGTGAGTTACTCTTGTGTTTAACCTACATTGTTTTAACAAGCATTTTATTTTTTTCTTCTTCCTGCATGATATATATTGTATGATTTCAGATATTTTAATGCTTTTCAGACCTGTCAATGAACAGCACATCCAAGTCCTTCTTTTTACAGTGACATCAGTTAAAGTTTGTTTTGTTTAACAACACCACTATAGATCACATTGATTCATTAATCATCGGCTGTTGGATGTCAATCATTTGGTAATTCTGACAGTCTTCAGAGGAAACCTGCTACATTTTTTTCATTAGCAGCAAGGGATCTTTTATATGCACTTTCCCACAGACAGGATAGCACATATCACGGCCTTTGATGTACCATTCATGGTGCACTGGCTGGAACGAGAAATAGCGCCATGGACAGGGATCAATCCAAAACCAACTGTGTATCAGACGGGCGCTTTACCACAGGGGTATGTACCACCTCCCTCAGTTCTGACCATCATCTCGTGATCTGTTCCATACCTTCCATTGTGTGTGCTACATGTTGACTGATGGGAGCTGGTGTCAGTTCTGACCATCATCTCGTGATCTGTACCATACCTTCCATTGTGTGTGCTACATGTTGACTGATGGGAGCTGGTGTCAATTCTGACCATCATCTCGTGATCTGTAACAAACCTTCCACTGTGTGTGCTGCATGTTGACTGATGGGAGCTGGTGTCAGTTCTGACCATCATCTTGTGATCTGTACCATACCTTCCACTGTGTGTGCTACATGTTGACTGATGGGAGCTGGTGTCAATTCTGACCATCATCTCGTGATCTGTACCATACCTTCCACTGTGTGTGCTACATATTGACTGATGGGAGCTGGTGTCAATTCTGACCATCATCTCGTGATCTGTACCATACCTTCCACTGTGTGTACTACCGGTACATGTTGACTGATGGGAGCTGGTGTCAATTCTGACCATCATCTCGTGATCTGTACCATACCTTCCACTGTGTGTGCTACATGTTGACTGATGGGAGCTGGTGTCAATTCTGACCATCTCGTGATCTGTACCATACCTTCCATTGTGTGTGCTACATGTTGACTGATGGGAGCTGGTGTCAATTCTGACCATCATCTCGTGATCTGTACCATACCTTCCATTGTGTGTGCTACATTTTGACTGATGGGAGCTGGTGTCAATTCTGACCATCATCTCGTGATCTGTACCATACCTTCCATTGTGTGTGCTACTTATTACCTGCTTTGGGCTGCAGGAATGAATAAAGTACAAAGATATGGGACAGAGCATATCATTAAATGTTGTTTAAGTTAAATTTATTTTGTTCAATAATTTTTGTTCAATTCAGTTTAGTTCAGTTCCATTTGTTTTTGTTTCTGTGAGACACAAATTGAGGCATTGTTTGGTATAATTGTTCTCTTTTATGTTTGTTTCAGCACTGGCGTGAACGAGTAAGCAATATGAAGCCAGTAAAAACTGAGAAGGATGAGTTGTTGTCTACGGTTGGGATTGACATCAACGAGCTGATCATCAAACGCAGTAATGACTGTGTTGTCAACTTCAGAACCTGGGACTTTGGTGGACAGGTGACAAGCGATAGTCATAATAACTAGTTGGTCCCACTTCAATATAATGTGGTTTAGGTGCATTTTTTAGAGATGCAGGTGCCATACCAAATTTGAGTGTTTTTACATTTTTGGGGGATAAATTATTACAAATTAATCTATCTCATGCATACATTTTGCCTAACTGACTTGAAAATATTGATATTGTAATGTGCTATCACATACATGTAGCTTAAACAGTAGCTTCTGCAAAATTGGTGGATAAAAATTGAAAGTATGCATGAATTAAACAAAAACATCTGCATTGCATATTTATCAAACCAGAGGTCATTGCTTCAACATTGAAGAATAATGAGTGATATATTCATATTCAACCATAGCTTTTAGTATGTACAGTTCATATTGACGGTACCTTTTCAGTGGAATAGCATTTTTTTGACATTTTGATAAGATAATACACTTTCAGTGTTCTGTGTTAAATACCTTTTCCTGTATTCAACTTCAAAAAGGGGAATCTCCTGATATATAGAGAATACTAAACAAGTTCCCATTTACAGGAACAAGACTAAGAATTCTATTTAATACAACATATAATGATATATAGAAAATACTAAACAAGTTCCCATTTACAGGAACAAGACTAAGAATGCTATTTATTACAACACATATTGATATACAGGGCACAATATTTCACACGAACCGTCGTTCTGTTTGCGTGTCGGTTACGCAAAATTAAATGTTTGCGAACCGCAAATTGGTTACGTCATGACCTGTAAACCTTCAGAAATTAAGACTTGCAAACTTCACAATTACAGGAAGTTTATTCACGCAGACATACTACTAGTATTCCGACAAATGTTTTAGGCTGAATTTTAGATACTTGATTCGCAGCAAACCAGTAAACCACGTTATATTGCAACAGTTGTAACTTGCTACCAGTCTAAACTAAATGTTCAGGGCCCCGTTCCATGAAGCGATCTTAGCCCTAAGATTACATTAAGCACATAGCTACCCTATGCACTTAAGTTGATCTTAGGTCTAAGATCGCTTCGTGAAACAGGGCCCAGAAGTTTTAAAGAAATGTGCACGGAACGCTGGGGATGGCTAAATTATCTGCTGCTATTTTCTCTCTAAAGGAATATATGTAGACATAATATTGGATTGGCTATAATTTTGCATATGTTAAAAACAGTTTTAACGTAAACAGCAATCCAAAAGTGTGACAAAAATTGAAAAATACTAACATCGCATAATGAGCTTTAAAAAACAAATATTTAGAACATCACTGTAGTCTAGAAGTACCATCGATAAAGTGAAAGTAACATAGCCACTGCAAAACGAAAAAAATAATCCCTCCAAATGATTATGTATCTATTTCAAAGGCGTATCACCCATTATGCACAGTACGCATGTGCGTAATGCAAAAAAAAAAAATCCGGGAATAGGTCGAGGCTGACTGTAATTGTTCTATAAAATATCCTTTTAAAATTGACTTGAAAAAAAAGAAGAAAAAAATGGCTCAGAAAATCCTCAGAATGCATCTACAGGTGTCCTGAGTTGCAAAATTTTCTGAGGGGGGAAGGGGGGAGGGCGTTGTGCAAATATATTTCTGGCTACGCCCCTGTTTTTTGTTTCAGTACTGGGGCTAATATTCAGTTCTTTTATAATATTAACTTCAGCAAGCATTAAAGACATATTTTTTTTTTTTGTAAAATGTTTTCTTTTGTATTTGTTTTAACTTTATGTCTGAGCTAAAAACTATGTATTTAAAATATAATTTCAATGTAATTTTGAGGTAATTAATCCGGTAACCCACGGGTTATGCAAATATAATTCACGTAACCGAACAATTGGTTACCTAGGTAAAAACCACATGCACCTACTTCCAGTTACCTCAGATTTTGAAATATTGTCCCCAATATATAGAGAATACTAAACAAGTTCCCACTTTAAGGGCACTTACAGGAACAAGACTAAGAATTCTATTATTACAACATATATTGATATATAGAGAATACTATACAAGTTCCCACTTACAGGAACAAGACTAAGAATTCTATTATTACAACATATATTGATATATAGAGAATACTATACAAGTTCCCACTTACAGGAACAAGACTAAGAATTCTGTTATTACAACACATATTGATATATAGAGAATACTATACAAGTTCCCACTTACAGGAACAAGACTAAGAATTCTATTATTACAACATATATTGATATATAGAGAATACTATACAAGTTCCCACTTACAGGAACAAGACTAAGAATTCTATTATTACAACATATATTGATATATAGAGAATACTATACAAGTTCTCACTTACAGGAACAAGACTAAGAATTCTATTATTACAACATATATTGATATATAGAGAATACTAAACAAGTTCCCACTTACAGGAACAAGACTAAGAATTCTATTATTACAACACATATTGATATATAGAGAATACTATACAAGTTCCTACTAGCAGGAACAAGACTGAGAATTCTATTATTACAACATATATTGATATATAGAGAATACTAAACAAGTTCCCACTTACAGGAACAAGACTAAGAATTATATTATTACAACATATTGATATATAGAGAATACTATACAAGTTCCCACATACAGGAACAAGACTAAGAATTCTATTATTACAACACATATTGATATATAGAGAATACTAAACAAGTTCCTACTAAACAAGTTCCTACTTACAGGAACAAGACTAAGAATTCTATTTATTACAACATATATTGATATATAGAGAATACTAAACAAGTTCCCACTTACAGGAACAAGACTAAGAACAGGAACAAGACTAAGAATCTATTATTACAACATATATTGATATATAGCAACAAGTTCCCACATACAGGAACAAGACTAAGAATTCTATTTATTACAACATATATTGATATATAGAGAATACTAAACAAGTTCCCACTTACAGGAACAAGACTAAGAATTCTATTATTACAACATATATTGATATATAGAGAATACTATACAAGTTCCTACTTACAGGAACAAGACTAAGAATTCTATTTATTACAACATATATTGATATATAGAGAATACTATACAAGTTCCCATTCACAGGAACAAGACTAAGAATTCTATTATTACAACACATATTGATATATAGAGAATACTATACAAGTTCCCACTTACAGGAACAAGACTAAGAATTCTATTATTACAACACATATTGATATATAGAGAATACTATACAAGTTCCCATTCACAGGAACAAGACTAAGAATTCTATTTATTACAACACATATTGATATATAGAGAATACTAAACAAGTTCCCACTTACAGGAACAAGACTAAGAATTCTATTATTACAACATATTGATATATATAGAATACTATACAAGTTCCTACTAGCAGGAACAAGACTGAGAATTCTATTATTACAACATATATTGATATATGGAGAATACTATACAAGTTCCCACATACAGGAACAAGACTAAGAATTCTATTATTACAACATATATATATATTGATATATAGAGAATACTAAACAAGTTCCTACTTACAGGAACAAGACTAAGAATTCTATTTATTACAACATATATTGATATATAGAGAATACTATACAAGTTCCCACATACAGGAACAAGACTAAGAATTCTATTATTACAACACATATTGATATATAGAGAATACTAAACAAGTTCCTACTTACAGGAACAAGACTAAGAATTATATTTATTACAACACATATTGATATATAGAGAATACTATACAAGTTCCCACTTACAGGAACAAGACTAAGAATTCTATTATTACAACATATGTTGATATATAGAGAATACTAAACAAGTTCCTACTTACAGGAACAAGACTAAGAATTCTATTTATTACAACATATATTGATATATAGAGAATACTAAACAAGTTCCCACATACAGGAACAAGACTAAGAATTCTATTATTACAACATATATTGATATATAGAGAATACTAAACAAGTTCCTACTTACAGGAACAAGACTAAGAATTCTATTATTACAACACATATTGATATATAGAGAATACTATACAAGTTCCCACTTACAGGAACAAGACTAAGAATTCTATTATTACAACATATATTGATATATAGAGAATACTGAACAAGTTCCCACTTTCAGGAACAAGACTAAGAATTCTATTATTACAACATATTGATATATAGAGAATATTAAACAAGTTCCCACTTACAGGAACACGACTAAGAATTCTATTATTACAACATATATTGATATATAGAGAATACTAAACAAGTTCCCACTTACAGGAACAAGACTGAGAATTCTATTATTACAACATATATTGATATATAGAGAATACTATACAAGTTCCCACATACAGGAACAAGACTAAGAATTCTATTATTACAACATATATTGATATATAGAGAATACTAAACAAGTTCCTACTTACAGGAACAAGACTAAGAATTCTATTTATTACAACATATATTGATATATAGAGAATACTATACAAGTTCCCACATACAGTAACAAGACTAAGAATTCTATTATTACAACATATATTGATACATAGAGAATACTAAACAAGTTCCCACTTTCAGGAACAAGACTAAGAATTCTATTATTACAACATATTGATATATAGAGAATACTAAACAAGTTCCCACTTACAGGAACAAGACTAAGAATTCTATTATTACAACATATATTGATATATAGAGAATACTATACAAGTTCCCACTTACAGGAACAAGACTAAGAATTCTATTATTACAACATATATTGATATATAGAGAATACTATACAAGTTCCTACTTACAGGAACAAGACTAAGAATTCTATTATTACAACATATATTGATATATAGAGAATACTATACAAGTTCCCACTTACAGGAACAAGACTAAGAATTCTATTATTACAACATATATTGATATATAGAGAATACTAAACAAGTTCCTACTTACAGGAACAAGACTAAGAATTCTATTATTACAACATATATTGATATATAGAGAATACTATACAAGTTCCCACTTACAGGAACAAGACTAAGAATTCTATTATTAAAACATATATTGATATATAGAGAATACTATACAAGTTCCCACTTACAGGAACAAGACTAAGAATTCTATTTATTACAACATATATTGATATATAGAGAATACTATACAAGTTCCCACTTACAGGAACAAGACTAAGAATTCTATTATTAAAACATATATTGATATATAGAGAATACTATACAAGTTCCCACTTACAGGAACAAGACTAAGAATTCTATTTATTACAACACATATTGATATATAGAGAATACTATACAAGTTCCCACTTACAGGAACAAGACTGAGAATTCTATTTATTACAACACATATACAACTCAAGACATGGGAATGCACAGAGCTAAGGCCATTGAAAATGACTTTGCTTACCAAAGTGATGTCATTTAGCAAAGCTATAAACAAAAGTATTCAAACATGTATTTTATTGCATTATGTGACTAATTTTAATTGTAAGAATTGACAGCAAGTATTTGTCATCAGAGTGACACCATCAGTTAGCTGATCCAAAGTTATAACATCTCTAAATTTAAGGTGTAACTCAAATTGTGGTTTATGGAAAATAAACCATTAGTATCTCTTCCACCATAGTGTCAGGCATGGCGGAAGCAAGTGGACATTGGGGGGGGGGGGGGGGGGGGGGGGGCTGAATGAGATCAAGGGCGCAAAGCAGTTTCTAGGGGAGTTCAGGGGTATACTCCCCCCATAACATTTTAAAAATTAGATGTCCTAAAATGCAATTTCCTGTATTCTACAAGTAAAATTCATCTCTGCCTTAAGATTTACTACCAATAATATTTTTTATTCATAATAATTGGGGGGGCTATAACAGCACCTTAAAGCTGTATGTAGTTGACATTGTGTGTGTTGTTTGTTTAAGCGGGAATACTATGCCACCCACCAGTACTTCCTGTCTCCGCGGTCTCTGTACCTCGTCATGTGGGACGTCACGGAGAACCAGCCGGGAATCAACAATCTTCTGCAGTGGCTTGTTAACATCCAGGTACTGTGACACATGGCTAACTAAACAGACATACAAATGTCATGTATATAAAACAGATACATATCAAGTCTTCTATAGTGGCTTGTCAACATCCAGGTACTGTGACACATGGCTAACTAAACAGACATACAAATGTCATGTATATAAAACAGATTAGTATCAAGTCTTCTGCAGTGGCTTGTCAACATTCAGGTACTGTGACACATGGCTAACTAAACAGACATACAAATGTCATGTATATAAAACAGATTAGTATCAAGTCTTCTGCAGTGGCTTGTCAACATCCAGGTACTGTGACACATGGCTAACTAAACAGACATACAAATGTCATGTATATAAAACAGATTAGTATCAAGTCTTCTGCAGTGGCTTGTCAACATCCAGGTACTGTGACACATGGCTAACTAAACAGACATACAAATGTCATGTATATAAAACAGATTAGTATCAAGTCTTCTGCAGTGGCTTGTCAACATCCAGGTACTGTGACACACGGCCAACTAAACAGACATACAAATGTCATGTATATAAAACAGATACGTATCAAGTCTTCTGCAGTGGCTTGTCAACATTCAGGTACTGTTACATATGGCTAACTAAACAGACATACAAATGTCATGTATATAAAACAGATTAGTATCAAGTCTTCTGCAGTGGCTTGTCAACATCCAGGTACTGTGACACACGGCCAACTAAACAGACATACAAATGTCATGTATATAAAACAGATACGTATCAAGTCTTCTGCAGTGGCTTGTCAACATCCAGGTACTGTGACACATGGCTAACTAAACAGACATACAAATGTCATGTATATAAAACAGATTAGTATCAAGTCTTCTATAGTGGCTTGTCAGCATCCAGGTACTGTTACACACGGCTAACTAAACAGACATACAAATGTCATGTATATAAAACAGATTAGTATCAAGTCTTCTGCAGTGGCTTGTCAACATCCAGGTACTGTGACACATGGCCAACTAAACAGACATACAAATGTCATGTATATAAAACAGATTAGTATCAAGTCTTCTGCAGTGGCTTGTCAACATCCAGGTACTGTGACACACGGCCAACTAAACAGACATACAAATGTCATGTATATAAAACAGATACATATCAAGTCTTCTATAGTGGCTTGTCAACATCCAGGTACTGTGACACACGGCTAACTAAACAGACATACAAATGTCATGTATATAAAACAGATTAGTATCAAGTCTTCTGCAGTGGCTTGCCAACATCCAGGTACTGTGACACATGGCTAACTAAACAGACATACAAATGTCATGTATATAAAACAGATACATATCAAGTCTTCTGCAGTGGCTTGTCAACATCCAGGTACTGTGACACATGGCCAACTAAACAGACATACAAATGTCATGTATATAAAACAGATACATATCAAGTCTTCTGCAGTGGCTTGTCAACATCCAGGTACTGTGACACACGACCAACTAAACAGACATACAAATGTCATGTATATAAAACAGATTAGTATTAGTGGCAGTACACACAGCCATTTGGCATCCTTGATCCTGTCGCGAGCCGACAATGTCACATGATGTCTGAGTTGCCGATGTCGGCTAAATCTGTAGATGTGTTGCTTTTAAAAATAAGCCTTTAGTCATTCAATTAAAGGATTGACTTTGAGCAATCAAGTCTACTAGTTTTATGACATTTTGTAAACGAAGTAGGTACCATTTGTTAGATTGACTGTGAATTCGCTTTGATTATAATATAATAATAATATACTTAGTATTTAATGTTGGTCTGTGATCCATCCCCGTCGGTGGGACCAGTGGGCTATTTCTCATTCCAGCCAGTGCACCATGACTGGTATATTAAATGCCTTGGTATGTGATATCCTGTCTGTGGGATGGTGCATGTAAATGATCCCTTGCTACTATTGATACCCAGTAGCCAATGATTAATAAATCAATCTGTTCTAGTGGTGTCATTAAACAAAACAAATTTTTATAACAGCAATTTCGATATAACGACAAAGTGACCCAGGGACGAACTTGGTCGTTGTAACAAAGTCTGACTGTATATAAAACAGATTAGTATCAGTTGTCTTTTGTAGTGAGTTGTCAACAGCCAGGTAAATTTGTACTATTATTATAATTAAATAACTTTGGAGAATGGTAAGTTGGCCCCTTAAGATGGGTAACTGCTTAATAAAGATCACTGTTACCCATTGTTCAAAATACCATGGTTCATATCAAAATGTTATGTCCCACTAGAATATAAAATGGAACCTAACTTCTTGTCATCATGCAATTGGCTAATGCTGTGACCTCACCGGAACTATTTTTGCTTCACCTTTTATTCATCAGTTAATTGTTTTGATTGGCTCTTGAGTCACCATGCCTATAGTAAGTAGTCAGCATGGTTTTTTTTCAAAAACAAGAAAATGTTGGGGGGGGGGGGCATGATATGAAATGGAAGCTCGATCGTTGATTATCCCATAATTATTTTTTGTATACTATGTTTGTTAACTTAACTCACCTTAACTTTTATTTCCATTCAAAACACCTAGTTGATCCAATAATTGATGAAGGGCACTCTGTAAAGTGAAATATCTTTTTGATTTCTTTTTTCATTTTATTTATTTCATTTTATTTATTTCATTTCAACTTATTTTCATGCTTATATTCAATTAAGGTTCAAGCATTCGGTCCTGGGCACACACACCTCAGTTATCTGGGCTGTGTGTCTAGGACAGTGGGCTAGTGGTTAGTGAGAGAGAAGAGTGTGTACGTAGTGGTACGTCTTACACCTACCCATTGAGTCGTTAAAAACTCGTTCTGAGTGGGAGCCGGTACCTGTCTGCGAGCCCTGTACCTACCTTATGTCCAATGTCTTATTCATGACACGACCAAGGCCGGTGATTTTTTTCAAAGTAATTTTCATATGTTCTACCCTTTGTTTAACCCTAGGCACGTGCGCCTGGTGCACCAGTGATTATTGTGGGGACTCACTTGGATCTGTTGAAAGACACAAGCAAATACCCACTGGACTATGAAGAAGCCATGACTGGCATCATAAAGAAAATGTTTCTTATGAACAGAGAGCCAGACAAATGCGGACTTCCAAATATCCTCGACACAATATTTGTTAGCTGCAAGACAGGGAAAAATATCTCCAAGCTAGTTGAAATGATTGCCAACCATGCCTTTGAAATAAAACATCCACGTAAGTTTAATACCAAGTTCATTGATCAGGTGACATAGACATACTTAATATGTGCACCTACATGTAGTTGTATAGTAAGATATTTTGTATTTGTATTAATAGGTGGCAGTAATTTACATGTATACCTCTATTTAATATATATTTGTATACTAGCTGGTGCCAATGATATTTGTAATATTAGTACTATGTACATGTAGCAGTGATAAATTTAATATTTGTATAGAAAATGCAATATGATGTATTTCCTATTTGACCGAGTTGGTAGTGATCTATTTAATATTTCAATCTACTGTAAAGGGAAATATATTCTCAGGAAAAACTCATGCACAAATTGCAAAATTATTATTTGATTGTGAACTTAATTCCCCACAATAATAATTTCCTTCTGTAGAGAAAGGATCAGAGAAGGTCACTGACATCAGTTAATCCAAACTCTATGTCATGGATCATGTACAGGACATAAAAGTTACCACAAACGTGGCCAAAAATTAGTTTTTCCAGCTAACTGAAAGATCGAGTCCATTAATAATAATAATAATAATAATAATAATAATAATACATTTTATTTCAGATCAGTGATCGATAGAAATTACATAATTATACATCGCATACAAAACTGATTACATAGTATACAGTAGCTTGTGTCAGCGATTTACACATGTATACGGATTTGACATACACACTTGTACACCACAGGTGGGCAAGTAGGTAGTTTGAGCTTTTTGGAGGTATCTGCATTTCCTCTATGATGTCATAGCTTACAAATTTCGAGTTCTGCCATTTGGATTGGCCACGAGCTCTCACGCCTTTACTCGTGTGGTCACAGTGGTGGTTGGATGCGTGAATCTGTTGGGGATACAGATACACAATTACCTGGACGACTGATTAATTCTGGCTTGATCGGGCATGATGTTTGTGATATACATGATTCTCTGATTGGGTTTTGTTCTTATAATTGGGTAAAGTTGGAGTTGGGGCCAATGCAGGCTTTCACATATCTCGGGGTGGTTTACAACTATGTGGAGGCGTCCGTTCATCCGATGAATTCGTGTCTTCACAATTTCAAGACAGTGAGCACACTTCATGTGTTGTTAGGCCACCTCGAATCGCTGCCGCGCTGAATGTTCTGTTCAGACAGTTCAAAAGACCGCTCCAATGGCATTTATCCTGAGTGTGGGATGGTCTTGATTGGGATTTTATGATACCTTTGGGAGCTTGGTTCGTACGACTGACCCAAGAGTGCCTCGTCCCCGTATACCCACATTCTCCGGAGTTGGTTCTGTTCACCAATGCTTCCCTCGAGGGATTCGGTGCACACTTTTTGGACCAGCAGTATGGACTGCCTCTGAGAGCAGCCTTCACATCAAACTAGCTGTTAGAGATGGAAACAGTTCGTCATGCTTGTCTCCATTTCTGGAACATACTTCAACATCATCAAATATTTTTGAGGTCAGACAACACGTCAGTTGTGTCGTATTCGTCAGTTGTGTCGTATTTGTGTCGCTGGTTCCTGACACACTGGTGCTGGCATACAATGTGTTGAGCATGGACTGGATGGTTTGGGATTTTTACACCTTCCTACCTTCAATTCTGCTTGGTACGGTTCTTGCCATGGTCAGAGGGCAGCTTTGTGTAATGCTTGTAGTCTCTAGTTGGGCAGCTCAAGCTTGATTTCTTCAGCTCCTGTCACTTTTAGTACAGGAACCGGTCTGCCTACCTTTGATCCTGGATCTGCTAAGCCAGAGACTGAAGCACACAGTGTGGCATTCAGAGTCGGAGGTCTTCCAACTTCAAGCATGGAGGTTGTCGCAATTTCCCTGTTAGATAGAGGCTTTTCTCAGTGATTGCTGAGCTCATCTCCTCCTCGAAGTGCCAGTCTACTGAGAGGGTCTATCAGTGTCACTGGAGTGCTTGTGTTCATTGAGCCACTAAGAGGGACATGGATCTCTTGTCGCCAACTGTTAATGACCTAGCACATTACTTTCTGACTCTTGTCCAGGAAAGGAAGCTGAAGGTCATTCGTTCATTTTCACTACTCTCAGGCAGTGTGGATTTCAGCAATTCTCTACAAATATCATCCTGCCTAAATGGAATGTTTTCCTGGTTCATCGTGCACTCAAAGGCAAGCCATACCAGCCTTTGAAATTTGCCAGTCTCAGTCATGTGACGTGGAAGACTTTGTTTCTTGTCTCACAGGTGGCATATCATCATATTAGTGAGATTCATGGGTTTTTGCTTGACTTGGTGGATTACAACATAGATGGGTCAGTTGCATTGCAGACTAGGAACCTCTGTCATGGGACGAAAATACTTTTTATCTCTTTTACAAGCCAGGCAAAGACATTACAAAGAATGCTTTGTCTCGGCGGTTTGCTGCAACCGTCAAACTGGCATATGAAAAGGTGGCTGATTATGTTCTTCAGAATTTCTCTATCGGGTCTCATGAGATTCAGGCAATATCTGCTTACCTTAATTTTTATGATTCGTTGGACGTCAAGGTCATGAATGCAGGGCTTTGGAAGGGTCAATACACGTTTGAATGCTATTTCTGAGATATGGAGGTTGGTCCAGACAGTACCAGTTGGATCCAGACAGCAATTTCGGAGCAGCAAATCGTTTCAGTGTACAGGGCCATGAGAGGGGTGGGCACTTCTATCCCGGCCAGTCACTGACGCAAGCATAACGGGAGATAGTTATTCACCACATCTGAATTCTGTTTGAGATGCCAGTCACAAAATATTAGCACAAAAATATATTTCCTTTTACGATAATTGAAATAAGATTTTATTGACCATCCCACTAATATTGTTTGCATATTCAAAAGATATTTCATTTCACCGTGTGTTACTATTACAGGATCACGTACACAAAAGTTGTTGAAACAGAAGATTCCAAAAAAATACCTTCAGCTGAAACACATTGTTGAAGAACTAGCTCGAGAAAGAATGGAGCAGAAGAAAGATCCAGTCTTATCAAAATCCAATTACATGTGAGAAACTCCAGGGCACAATATTTCATGCAAACTGCCGTTCTTTTCATGTGTCGGTTATGCAAAATTTAATTTATGCAAACAGCAAATCGGTTATGTCATGACCTGTAGATGTTCAAAAATAAAAAATCGCAAACTTCCCGATTGCAGGAAGTTTATTATATAGTTGAGAATTTTAATTCCGAGACCCCAAAGTTTGACTAGTAATCCAACAAATATTTTAGATTGATTTTTAGATACTTGATGCACAGCAAACCAGTAGACAACGTTATATTGCAACAGTTGTAACTTGCGACCAGTCTAAACTAAATGATCAGTATAGAGTCGAGCCAAAAAAAATTAAGAAATGTGCACGGACTGCTGGGGGTTGCTAAATTATCTACTGCTATTTTATCTCTAAAGGAATATATATTAGACATAATATTTTACAAATGTTGAAAACGGTTTTAACGTAAACAGGAATCCAAAAGTTGAAAAATACTAACATCGCATAATGCGCTTTAAAAAATAAACATTTGGAACGTCATTGTAGTATAGAGGTACCATTATCATTAAAGAATCTGTTTTATATAATGTTTTCTTTTGTATTTTGTTTTAACTAAATATAATTTCAACGTAACTTTGAGGTAACCAATTAGTTAACCCACAGGTTATGCAAATATAATTCACATAACCAAACAATTGGTTACCTACATGTAGGTAAAAACCATGTGAACCAACTTCCAGTTACCTCATATGTTGAAATATGGTCCCCTGAATTCCGGTAAGGAGCATAATACAATGTAGTTAGTGGTGGGCTGGCACAGCAGTTTACATACTCTGTGACCCAAGATGGGCTTCAATCTGTGGCCCTTCAGGTTGCTTTGTTTATAGGATATAACTTCTTTTTTTAAATTCAGCATAATATATTTAATAAACAAAATACCAATCTATTCTTTACTGCTTTAAACCTGATGGGTTACAACAAACCAGGGGTTTTTTTAAGGGGATATGGCCTCATCAATTATAGATCAGTCTATTAAGTACTGTGGTTCTGAAAGATGACAATTCCTCATATAATTAAAATTACTTTTGATAAACTTTGAACTGTCTTGATGCAGAATAACACCTCTGATCACGATTGTACCACTAAACAGTTCAGAAGCAACCCACCTTTTGAGTGCTAATATAGTGAAGTGTGCATTTTTATATAATCTAGAATTAGAGATGGCAGGTACATTTGTGTAGCTGAAATTGGATAATGGTGTATCATGGGGGGGAAAAAACAACTAGATACAGGTCATCTGTATGGTAAAGTATTTGTACGTGCACATTCCAGTTGGGTGTGCCTAAGATGCTGGAGGGGTATCATGGAGAAAAGTAGGCAAGAGGGAAGGTACATACCATGTGGGTATGAAGGGAGGGTATACACCTCCATGGGAATTTGTTTTTAAAAAGTACCATTATTATAGATTAATTTTTGCCATAATTGAAAGTGGACATAAAAGTAACCCCATCTCATACGAACACATGGTAACGATTGGCTCTTTAGAGACACTGAACTGTTCCCATATGATCAATGTGTTGCTAAGCTACTGCACTGTAATATTGTTTGTGTATTCTCAGGCTGTGTGTATCCAAGAAGATGCTGGACAAACAGCAAACATTCCGAGATCCTCATGAGCTGGATCAGGCCACACGGTTTCTGCATGAAAATGGTGAGTGAGATCCATCCACTGGATGGTTCATACTAATCTGGAACTCACAGTTATTACATACTCTGTCATCAAATAATCAGAGTATGGTATATAGATTTTTATAATTCTATTTTTTAGAATATTATCATGAATTAAGTAATTTTATGTTATAAATTTTAACAGTAATAGGTAATTGACAGCATCTTCATTATAGCAGGTTTTAGCTAACCATTTATTAATGACTAAGAAAAGTGAATAATGTGTATCAGTTGTGCTGCTTGATTGCTCCTACACACATACTACAGTGTGCTAGAGTCCTGTGGAATGGAAATAAAGCTGCACCCATGAATATGTGTTGGGTTTTTAAATGGTGTTCTTTTCGTGCTGAATGGTAGTAACACAAACCTAATTTAATCTAAATGTTTAACATGAATATTGTATAGGTGTGATGTTCCACTATGATGACCTTCAGCTCCGTGACCTCTTCTTCCTTGACCCACAATGGCTGTGTGATCAACTGGCCAAGGTGGTCACTATTAAGGAAATCAACAATTTAATCTAAATGTTTAACATGAATATTGTATAGGTGTGATGTTCCACTATGATGACCTTCAGCTCCGTGACCTCTTCTTCCTTGACCCACAATGGCTGTGTGATCAACTGGCCAAGGTGGTCACTATTAAGGAAATCAACAATTTTGCTTCAAAAGGTTTGTAACAGATTACTGCAAAATAATCTACAACATTGCTGTACTCAAATTTGAACAAATCTTCATTTGTTTATCAGACTAATGTATTTAATACTGAGTATGGATGTTTAAAAGCCCCACCAGATCATTGTTATTTGGCTGGTAGGTACTGTGTTCATATCCTAGCAGAGGCTTTAGAGGGTTTTCCATGCCAGTATTAGCTCCCACCCAGAGTAAGCATATGACAATGGTTCTGTTCAGTGGACAGATGTAAGTCACATATAATGAGTTTGATGAGTTTCAATGATGCTATATTATTAGTTCACACCCAGAATAGGCATATGACAATGGTTCTGTTCAGTGGACAGATGTAAGTCACATATAATGAGTTTGATGAGTTTCAATGATGCTATATTATTAGTTCACACCCAGAATAGGCATATGACAATGGTTCTGTTCAATGGGCAGATGTAAGTCACATATAATGAGTTTGATGAGTTTCAATGATGCTATATTATTAGTTCACACCCAGAATAGGCATATGACAATGGTTCTGTTCAATGGGCAGATGTAAGTCACATATAATGAGTTTGATGAGTTTCAATGATGCTATATTATTAGTTCACACCCAGAATAGGCATATGACAATGGTTCTGTTCAGTGGGCAGATGTAAGTCACATATAATGAGTTTGATGAGTTTCAATGATGCTATATTATTAGTTCACACCCAGAATAGGCATATGACAATGGTTCTGTTCAGTGGACAGATGTAAGTCACATATAATGAGTTTGATGAGTTTCAATGATGCTATATTATTAGTTCACACCCAGAATAGGCATATGACAATGGTTCTGTTCAGTGGACAGATGTAAGTCACATATAATGAGTTTGATGAGTTTCAATGATGCTATATTATTAGTTCACACCCAGAATAGGCATATGACAATGGTTCTGTTCAGTGGACAGATGTAAGTCACATATAATGAGTTTGATGAGTTTCAATGATGCTATATTATTAGTTCACACCCAGAATAGGCATATGACAATGGTTCTGTTCAGTGGACAGATGTAAGTCACATATAATGAGTTTGATGAGTTTCAATGATGCTATATTATTAGTTCACACCCAGAATAGGCATATGACAATGGTTCTGTTCAGTGGACAGATGTAAGTCACATATAATGAGTTTGATGAGTTTCAATGATGCTATATTATTAGTTCACACCCAGAATAGGCATATGACAATGGTTCTGTTCAGTGGACAGATGTAAGTCACATATAATGAGTTTGATGAGTTTCAATGATGCTATATTATTAGTTCACACCCAGAATAGGCATATGACAATGGTTCTGTTCAGTGGACAGATGTAAGTCACATATAATGAGTTTGATGAGTTTCAATGATGCTATATTATTAGTTCACACCCAGAATAGGCATATGACAATGGTTCTGTTCAGTGGACAGATGTAAGTCACATATAATGAGTTTGATGAGTTTCAATGATGCTATATTATTAGTTCACACCCAGAATAGGCATATGACAATGGTTCTGTTCAGTGGACAGATGTAAGTCACATATAATGAGTTTGATGAGTTTCAATGATGCTATATTATTAGTTCACACCCAGAATAGGCATATGACAATGGTTCTGTTCAGTGGACAGATGTAAGTCACATATAATGAGTTTGATGAGTTTCAATGATGCTATATTATTAGTTCACACCCAGAATAGGCATATGACAATGGTTCTGTTCAGTGGACAGATGTAAGTCACATATAATGAGTTTGATGAGTTTCAATGATGCAATATTATTAGTTCACACCCAGAATAGGCATATGACAATGGTTCTGTTCAGTGGACAGATGTAAGTCACATACATGTATAATGAGTTTGATCAGTTTCACTGATGCTATATTATTCATGTATTTCCAAATGGGGACAGTTACCCTGCTAGTTCTGCATAACGTAAGTCAAGCAATTTACCATTTTTGTCCTAAACAAAACTAACATTAAAAACAGCTGGGAAATGTCCAAAACATTGCTAATAAATTGTGTTTGAAGCCATAAAAAGATTAATTAACGTCTGACTTGTGCCCCAGACCCACCAGCACCACCACTTCAGGTATGATTCCCACAGACCTGATGGACAGTAACATTAATAGGGAGTAACAAGTCAAACAGTTATAACCGATTCTAGAAAATAATACAAGACTTTAGCATCATTGTGTTGATTTTAAACAAACATTCCTTTCCTTTCCTTCAGGTGTGATGAAGACAAAGAATTTGGACATATTATTCCGAAGTCCGAACTTCGAAACTGGTGATATTCAGAGCTACATCACCAACTTGCTGAACAAATTTGAAGTGGCTCTCAAGTTTGATGAGGAACACCTTCTGTTACCATCTCTTCTGCCCACAGAAAAAGACTATTCCATGACTAAACATCAAAACACTGACATTAAAGTTTGTGCACATTTTCATCAATTTAAAAGAATATAAATATAGTGTTTGAAAGAAAACGAAATTGTAATAATATCTGACAGGGTGATTTTTGTGTGGGTTTGGTTTTTTGGTATTAATATAATTTGTTTATTTGGAATCCGGTATGAAGAAGTGTTTTGTTTATTTGGAATCCGGTATGGAGGAGTGTGACATGGGTATATTCAAATGTAGTCTTACATTGCTCAAATTGATTTCCTGTGATATATGTTTTAAACTGTCAGTGTTTTAATGCAATTAACCAATAAGATAGGGGGACAGTAGAGGGTACGTTTTAGCTGAATTTTGCATATTGTTATAAATTCATGAAATTTGGAATATGAGTATCAGTTCAGAATATATTTGTGTCATTTAAACAAAATGTACTTGAGCTTTTCTCCATTTGTGTCCATTTCAGATACCACTGAGACGAGAAAGTGGCTTACGCAGACATCTGAGTCAAGGCTTAGACCATATGGATGCCATCTTGTGTCTTCTTGATGTGAAATCCACCACCAATCCCATCTTTTCTTACTGCCGGCTCTATTTCATGACCTACTTCCCGAGCGGTTTCTGGCCTCGCCTCATCACGCGTGTCCTCGCAGACACCAGTCTTTATGACATTGTGCTCAGACTGTTCCAGATCCCAGCCGATCTGGTGGCCAGCAGTCCTGGGGTGAAGGCCATGACCAATGACCCACCAGAGTGGCGGTGCTGGCAGACAGGTCTGTCCCTGTATTACCTGGGGGTTGAGATTCTCCGGGTGCGAGAGGTGCAGCTTGACTCCAACATGTCCATGTGTGACTACACCGTGTGTCGAATCAAGTGCAACATCGACAGTGAGTGGTCCTTCCTCGACGTCATCAACAGCAAGCTGCTCGAGATTTCATTCCAGACGGATTCACTGGCGTTTCAGGTGACCAACAAAGAGGGACCCCAGGTGCAGACCCGCGCTTCTGGCAGGCTGGTCACGGTGTACAGAGATGACAAGGTCATGGCCAATCTGATGGTCAAGATCGTGTCACATGTCGACAACTTGTTACAGGACTGGTACCCGGAACTAGGCAAGCTTAACATTTATCATATGCATGATGCACGTGGTTCAGTTGTGTTTTTAGTGATTGTTGTTATTTTAACTAAGTGGACTGCTATCTTGGCGTGTGAAATCGCACATCTTTCCCATGACATATACTGAAGGCCAAAAGAAACTTTACCATTTTCAATTTGGAATTTAAGAAAAAATTAATTGTTTTTAAAAAGTAACTCAATTCAAAACACATAGCCCAAACACAACAATAATGTATGTAGAAAAACTTGTGCACTATGAACAACAGCAATTGCATGTGCAATAAGGGTATAAAAACGGTTTAGACGGCTTGTCAGACATCCACACAGATAAAAAACCACCATAGGAATGCCACGACTGACACCAGAACCACGCGAGAGAGCCCTGGGTATGATACAGATGGGAGCCACTCATGCCCACATCGCCAGAACCTTCGGTTGTTCCCGTGTTACTGTTACAAACTTGATGCAATGCTACAGGCAAACAGGGCAGACATCAGACAGGCCAAGAACAGGCAGACCCAGGGTGACTTCGCCCCGTGATGACCGGTACTTGCGTACCTTGCATCTACGAAATCGCTTCCTGACAGTGACGTCATCAGCAATGAATGCCTTAGGTCACAGGGTTAGTAGACAGACAGTGGCCAGGCGACTCAGGACTCATGGAATAAGGGCTTACAGACCATATAGAGGACACTTACTGACACCACAACATCGTCGTTTGAGATTGACATGGGCTAGGACTGTACGACGTTGGCAGCGACGTGATTGGCTGCAGGTTCTTTTCACTGATGAAAGCCGGTTCTGTTTGTTCAGAGTTGATGGAAGACAGCGTGTGTACCGCCGTAGGGGAGAACGAGTGGTGGCTTCTTGCGTTTCAGGAGGTCGTGCCATATGGTGGAGGGAGTGTCATGGTGTGGGGAGGTATGTGTGCACAGGAAAGGACACCATTGGTCATCGTTCACGGAAACTTGACAGCTCAACGTTACAGGGATGACATTCTTCGTCCAACTGCAATACCATTTCTCCAACGGCAGCCACGTGGTGTCATTTTTCAGCAAGACAACGCCAGACCTCATACAGCCAGAATCGTACAGAACTTCCTTAGAGCCAACAACATAAACGTATTGCCGTGGCCTGCACGCTCCCCAGACATGTCCCCCATAGAACACCTCTGGGATGTTTTGGATCGCCGTGTTCGACAACGACCACACCCTCCAGCCAACCAACAGGAACTGATCCAGGCCCTTCAAGAAGAATGGCAACGCGTCCCACGTGACCTCATCAGACGACTGATTTTTTCTATGCGTCGGAGAATTATTGCTTGTATTGGGGCAAGGGGTGGTCACACACGCTATTAATGTGACTTGTTATTGGACTTGAGTGATTGTCTGTATGCTTTGCATGTCGTCCATGAAGTTGAAAGCTCGATTTGTGTACACCACCTCACTTTGGGAAAATGTGACGTCATTATCAGATGATGAATGACACTCATTTTTAGTTATGTTAATGTTGACATATTGATCTAGTCAATATATTTTACCTCATGCGACTATCTTTTGTTGTTTTTACACCAGAGTGACTTAAAACTATGGTAAAGTTTCTTTTGGCCTTCAGTATATTTTATAACCGGTCGCTTGATGGGATCGATACCCATCAGTGGGCCCATTGGGCTATTTCTCGCTCCAGCCAGTGCACCACGACTGGTATATCAAATGCCATGGTATGTGTTATCCTGTCTGTGGGATGATGCATAAAGAGTAGCCCATTAAGTGGCGACAACGTGTTTCTCTCTCTCAATATCTGTGTGGTCCTTAACCGTATGTCTGATGCCATATAACCATAAATAAAATGTGTTGAGTGTGTCGTTAAATAAAGCATTCCCTCCCAGTTATGAATTTTAAAAATTGTTTTGGATTTTTTTTTAAATAAAAAATTACTTACCAGTGACTATACAATATGTGGTATGTTTAATCAGCTAGAATTGACAGGATTAAGCCCAGTCTTAAAATATTGGCTTAAGAATAATCATGAACTTAGGGATTATTTCCTGATCAGACCGGCCTTGGTGGCGTAGTGGTTAGGCCATCGGTCTACAGGCTGGTAGGTACTGGGTTCGGATCCCAGTTGAGGCATGGGTAGGTGTAAACCACTTGCTCTGACCAGTGATCCATAACTGGTTCAACAAAGGCCATGGTTTGTGCTATCCTGCCTGTGGGAAGCACAAATAAAAATCCCTTGCTGCTAATCGGAAAGAGTAGCCCATGTAGTGGCGACAGCAGGTTTCCTCTCAAAATCTGTGTGGTCCTTAACCATATGTCTGACGCCATATAAACATAAATAAAATGTGTTGAGTGCGTCGTTAAATAAAACATTTTTTTTATTTTTTTTATTTCCTGATCATGGCTTTGGCAGCATCATTTTTTGCATGTTTTGCCAATGTTTAGTTTAGCACCATTTCTCACACATTATATAGTATTATAATATGTCCTAGATCAGTGACATGTGCTTTATAGTGGCACCTATGTATGTTCATTTCAATGAATGTTAAACACAAATTAAAATGCAAAAAACAACAACATTAATTTAAAAATCAATTAAAATATGTTTTTAAAGAATTAGATTAATCATGAATTTTACATTTATTTACCGTACTAAAAAAAAAAATTCATTTCAACATTCATTGAGATGAACTATTGAAGCAACTATGAAGAACATCAAATCAGTTTATGGTAGCCGAGATATTTACTTCCACAGAATTGTTGTTTTGTATCAGGTGAACAGCGATTTTGTCAGAACTGTGAAGGTCGATATCTGATCACGCGGGTGATTCCCTGTCCGCAGTGCCTAAATGAAGAAGTCTTGAGACAGAGATCCCAGCATTCCAAGGAAAGCTGGATGATGGTGAATCGGGACGTCACCACAGAGCCCAGTGCTGTTACAGTAGCAGTTGGCCAAGTCGATGTTCCTGCTGATGATGTGTTTGAACCACAGAGACCAGAGTGAGTATATGATCAAACTTTCTGTAAGTTCCACTTTCTGGTGATGTCAGGGTGACCAATGTTCTGGGATTTTCATAAAATTTATGCCAGGTATCCAGATTTGTTTTTCAAATTCACTATAATTGTTTTTTAAAGCAACTAATTCTTATTACATTCTACATTCTTGGAATTAAATATCTTTTTCTCTCATTTCAACCTGAACGCTGTATTGTTTACAATTTTGTGCCATTAATAAGGCGTGCATCTATTGGCTGTATTTGTCAAGAAAACCAATGAAAATGTTTCTGACAATTAAGTAAACAAGCCATATATGACAAAAATATTTACTTTTTATACTCAGATAGTTTAAGTATTCATTGTAAAGAGATTTCAAATATCATGTACTTATGTTCCTACTGAGCAAGCATCGACAACATGTTCGGGAAATCTAAAGGTAATTAAAGGTAGGAGAGTAATTTATCATAGTTGTTAAAAATGTGGTTCAGACTTTAAGATGTCTAAATGGATTTGCTCATTTTTAGCCGTCTGCTGGCTGGTCAGACTCTTCAACACCACCGTAACCATGGTGACCAGGAGAGTGTCATGTACAGCTACTTGGTGGAGCGGTGTATTCTGGACGTGCTCAATGGGGTGGACACGTGTTGTCCTGTACATGAATCTGTGTCACCGGTCCACCTCCTCGGGCTAGACGGCTGCAGTCAGACATTCTACATAGCTCCTGATGTGGTCAGTGCAGGCCTTGGTTTCAGTACAATCTACCACAATCCACTCCTTTCCTTCAACTTTACATCATGCTGTTCATAAGAATCCATTGATGGATTTTTTACCATATGTGCTAATTTAAGTGACTGATTAATTCTGAATTTGCATAATATAATTATTATTTGGACATGGAAATTGTATTTTTAATAGACATTTCCTGAACATTGTATGTTGGACTAGATCTTTTCTAAAAAAAGATTATGTTTTGGGAATATTATGAAAATTCCTAATCTAAATTGTAACATTGCTAGATATGAAATGATATTCCGTAATTGATTATAACTGATGTTTGATGATTGGTTAGAGCCCCCACCCCACCTCACCCCAATGATAACTGATGATCGATAATATTTCAGCTGATTCTCATTATTAATACCGGTATTTTCTTGTTGAACAATGTGTCTCTGTACATACATGTATATATATATATAAGCTAATACAAACTACGACTGTTTTTCTATCTTACGGATAATGAATGGCATTACTTATGTCTAATGGTATGGTTAAAACTGTAGGTTTTCTCAGACTTGAGTAATGACCTAGTGGTCACACATACTGATAGACTGGACATGGGAGAACATCTTGGTCGTGGAACATTTGGAGACGTGTTCGCGGGATATCTCTTCAGAAAGGTGAGTACAAGTCCATGGTACGTGAGTCGTGCCAATGATGAATAAATGTTTTGTCAATGTACATGTAGGTGCTAAAGTTAATTTCTTGTAGGTGCAAATCATTAAAACAAATATTTAATTGTTGGTGCTAATAATGAATAAATATTATTTTTGTGTAGTTGTTAATGCTAAATAAAAGATAAATAGAAGCTGATTAATTTTAGGCATAAGTGAGTCATGTATTTTGAAATATTTCTTTGTTCACTAGTTGGATTGGTGAGTAGTTTAATGTTGGAGCTTTTATGTCAATAGTCCCATTGTTATTTCCCATTCCAACCAGTATTCCATGATTGATGAATCTAAAGCCATGATGTGTGCTATTTTATCTAGGAAAAGTGCATTGAAAATACTCCTAGCTTCTAGGTGGGGTATTGCATTGTGGTGGCAGTGCTCCTTTTCTCTAGATTGGTGAAGTATTGTAAAATATCCATTGCTGTGGGTGTGAATAATTTTTGGCAGAAAACTGTTAAGTATGCCTGTTATGAACATAACTTCTGACATATCATTTGTTGTTGAAGTGTTGGGTTAGGTTGTCTACATTGTGACAGGCTTCCTTCCTCTTGCTTAATAATGTAGTGACTTAGGGAGCTGGTCACATGTCCAGGGTAGTGCACTTGAACCATGGCTGGATATCAGTATGCAAATTAATTGTATTGCAGGGACAAGAGCCAGCAGTTCCTGTTGCTATCAAGATTCTCTACAACAAAGAAAAACATTCATCAAAAGAGGTGATCCACTTAAACATTAATATTTGAAATAAAGTTCACATTTGATTTTTCGGCCATGTAGGTCAAAGAGAGAGAGAGTGCTCACTTCATTTGATATTTTTCCATGTGGATATGATTTACACTTAAACATTGTTTATACTGCTTCTTCACACTGTGATCAACTTATAATCAGTGCTCTACACTCGTGTTTATACTGCTTCTTCACACTGTGATCAACTTATAATCAGTGCTCTACACTCGTGTTTATACCTTATTCTTCTTAGGCTAGTTTGTTATTTCTTTTACGTTCATCAGCGTATGAACAAAAAACATGATCTGCAAACTGTGTGAATCGGAGAGACCGTTCACGCATAAGTTTGTGAATTTCTTTTTTTATAAAATAATCACCTGTAAACATGTATATGCATATGCAATTGGAAGACCTCAGATTGGCTTGTTACATACATGATCCAAGAAATTGAAATCATTTAAGATATTCCAAACAGCTGTATGCATAAACTAAAGCACTAATTAAAGTACCTTGTTTGAGTTTTGAATCGTACTGATTATGATGTAAATTAACATGGACTCCATAATGAACAGTCGAGAAACCGTGTATACATGTACATATATGTGTCTGTTCCAAATAATGAAGTGCTCCAACCGCACAATGCTGTCAAAAGCATTACACAGTTCAATGGTTTATGCTGTACAGAAGAGACATAACCCGGTTGATCTTAATATGTTGAATGTTCTTGCAGGTGTTACTTGCCAACATTTTGGTCACATTGGCAACCATTTTGGTCATAACATAGAGCATTGATTTTAACCTGTGTTATCCAGGTTGGAGATGCATTAAGTCAGATGTATATATGTGGTAGTCAGTGTGACTTGCATAATTCAAAACTGGGAGTCAACAGCAGTAAATAAGGAGTCACTTTTCATTACATAACTGAAATTCAAAACTTGATCAATGTAGATGATAATTAGAGCATTATTTGTATGATGCAATTTTTGTTTTAATCCCCAAAAACTAAAATTAAAAAAAAAAGGTTAGGAAGTAAAACTAAATAAGTATAACATGTACTATGAAATTAATTTTACAATAATTATTTGACTTGTATATATTACACAATATGCATTAAATTTTTGAGAATAAAATTTTAGCAAAATAGTTTAATATGCTATTATAAACACAATTATTATAATTAATTTGTAAAAGGAAAATGAAGGTGATAATCAGTATTTTTTGGCACTAGTAAAATGCAACCAATTGAAAACTGAAACAAGACCTGGTGCTTTGGTTTTTGTAATCCTCATTCTCATTCAATGGAAAACAGGGTGAAATCGATAGAACTTTGTCAAAATTTATTAAAATAACTGCATGTCAGTTGTGACTTGTAACAAAAGTAATGAATAATGTGTCAGTATGCTTTGTATATTTTTAACTATTGTTAGTACCAGTAGTGCATTCTATTGGCCTGTTTTTGCATACATCAAATATTGGACTGACGTGTTGTTTTAATGTATTTATTTGCAGGGCATGGAGCAGCGAATGGAAGTAGCATGTCAGTCATATTTAACAGCACGCCAGGAGATCTCGATTCTGGAGAAAATTCAACATACAAACATTGTCCCTTTGTTAGGCCTGGCACTCCAACCATTGTCACTTTTACTTAGTCTAGCCCCTCAGGGGGGTCTCCATAGGATCCTCAAAACTATTGGTCAAAATGGCCAGACATTGCCGCTGTTTGTTATCCGACAAGTGATTCTTCAGGTAGGTATAAATATTATTAAATGTGAAACATTGATTGTTGTGATTATTATGATTATTATTTATAGAACATGGATCTTAAAATAAAGTTCTAAAACTGACTCATCCTTTTGTAGATATATTTTACTTTTAATAAAATTACTAATTAAGAGTAATTTTGTTGTACATTTCTGGTAATTATAATACGTCATAACAAAGAATTGTCTGTTTTGTGATGTCATCATGACAATGGTTTCACTAGCCTACATGTTGCTTGTTATAATAATTTTATGAAGTTGGTGAACTCCAGGTTGATGTTGGACATGGTTTCCTTTGTGCAGATTGCTGATGCCTTGATGTATCTTCACAATCACAACATCATATACCGTGACCTCAAGTCTGAGAACATCCTCGTGTGGACCATCCCCACCTCCAGCGAGGCGCGACCATCATCCACGGTTCTGGTCAAGCTGGCAGATTATGGAATCAGTCAGTCAGTCGACATCCTAACTGGATCCAAAGGCTTTGGTGGAACCCCACCCTTCATTGCACCTGAAATCTTACAGCATGCTGGCAAGGATACTTACACAGAAAAAGTGAGATTTAAAAGTCAAAAACTACTATTTTAGAGATTTTTGCAGGAGTGTTTTTTTTTTTATATTAAGTTTTGTTATGAGTTTTTTTATATTCAATTTATTATTATTAATTTTGGTGCCAGTAATTTTTTTTAAATATGGTGTTTTTGCCATGTAGGGGAAAATCATAGTTAAAACATTGCGTGAACCTATATTAGTTCCATTCAACCATTCAGATTGAAAACAACTACTGTACACAATAGTAAAATTATACTGTGTTTGAAATGGAAGAAACAGCTATAACAATCTAGCTTTTGATAAGTATGCATTTGGAATGCAAATAAAAAGATCTGACAAAGTCCAAAATTTTTATGTTGCCCCTATAGCTGTACAGGCTCCCATTTGTGTAGTGGGGCATGCTGATTTTTGGCTGAATGAACGAAAATGCCCGAATCTAGATAACAATATTTATTAATATTAGCATTACTGCCACACAGTTATATATAGGGCTGCAAACGAATAACTACACATTTTTTCACCGTTTACAACTAATATAATTGTGAGTAGAATGGTGGAAAGGTTTCAGGCCAGCTAATTTTGTACAAATATCTGTATCGTTTTTGCCTGAATTTGAGGATTTGCTCCAGCACTGAAGGGGTGGTGGCAGTTAAGCCCCATGTCCCCCGCCTTGTATGCTTATGGTTACCCCATACCTACACTCACCCTCTTCAGTGTCATTCTAAATATGCTGTGTCGTATAAATTCTATATGGACATGGGAGTAAGGATAAATGGAAACTATCTTTTTATCTATTAATTATTTGCTCAGGAAGTGACTTGATGGGTGTTGTACTACTTGCTGATCCACTGATTTTCTGTTGCATCGGTTAGGAAATAGGAGTCATGTCATTGTTTGAACACCGTATGTTAAGTGCAATTTTCTTGTTGTATTCTTTTTCAGGTCGACATCTTTTCTTTTGGTATGTTTATCTATGAGCTGATCACATGCCGTCTGCCATTTTTGGACGTTCACAACCCCAGCACTCTGGTGTGTCAGGGCAAGCGACCAGCAATCACAAGAGAGGTGACCACTCACACATTCCCATCTCGTAAACCAAGAGTGTTATTCCGGCACGTTACTCCATAAGTATCCTTGACACACATAGCCGGGTCTCCCAATGTCGGGAGTGCTTTGTACGGTTTCATTGGATGTTGTAAGGCTCGGCTGAGCAAACTGAGTACAATTTGGTTTTTACAGCAAATAATGGCCACGACCAAGTACGTTTTGACCACAACAGTATTGCAAAGCTGACTTAACTGGTTTTTAATTTGAATGGTGTTTACTAATTGAATGACGTCACTTTGCATATCCTTATAATTCTGTCAAAATTACTATTGGAAGTTTTTTGTTTGACAGTAATGAATGCATTTGGTTGTTTGAACAAAATTTAAAGAAGTAACATATATATTCCTTTCTTGTTAAATGCTGACTATACATTAATTGGTCAGCAGTGCCATTATGCAAGAGACAAAATCAGTTTTTCAAATTGATAGCCAATAGGGGACTTTTCTGAAAGCGGGAAATGAGGCAGTGGGTGCCAAGAGTAGGTACATGTATATGGTCAGTAGTAAGACACAGAAATAGGACACTTGGATTATGAAGGTGACAACTCTGGTTGCATAGTTTCCCAACCTTTCTCAGCCTATCACTACCAACAGATGTTTATGGTCTATTCTAAATGCCTAAATATTAAAAATAGACTAGATTATATATTTATTCTTTCAGTAGAGCTATTCTAATCTGCTGTATTTTTTTAAATTAAAAAATAATTTTATATTTTTAAAAACCTATTAATAACTAAATGAATGAAGAAATGAATAAATACTGTCAATAGAAATGTTAAATAAATAAATAATATTGAAATAAATAAATAAAGATATTAATAGTCAAGCAATTAAGAAATGTTTTAAGTCCGTGTAACATGTTTTCAGGAAGCTAGTGTGTACCCGTGTTACATTCTGGATCTGATGGCTATTTGCTGGTCGCAGGAGCCAGACCTTCGCCCCACCGCCGCCACCATCATCGATATCGCTCGGTCGCCACAGTTCTGTCACCTCCGCGATGTTGTGGTGCTGGGCAAAGATTTGAAAATCTTCTGTGCATCCTCCATACCCACACAAGAAGCACTCAACATGAATGATTCTGGATCAGGTACTTCATTTTATAGTCCATCTGTTTGCTTCAAAAACATTTTATTATGGATATAGTTAATGTAGCTTTGTGTATATATATAATTTCCCCACCAGAGCTGAAAAATAACAGCGTTCTAACCATTCTAATTAAAATTAGCTCTACTGGTTAATTACTATTACCTGTGGATCTAACAGCACCCTGTTGGAGCTCATGTCCAGTTGACCTTTCATTCGACCAATCAAAACCTTACTTGCAAAATCATGCCAGTGATTTGAAAAGAATTTGAAAACATTCGGGATTATGCCGAGGGTATACAAAATGATTCGGGTGCATTACTAAGTATGCCGGAAACTAATTTCAATATAAAATTTCAAGACAAAAAAAACACAACGTGATGGTATAGTCATAAAATCTGTTTATACTAGTATACAATCTAGAGTTTATTACTGCACTTTTCCCCCTTTTTTTCAATGTTGAAATAGACCAACAAGTTCACCTATTGCATAAATAGTCTCACTCGATATTTTTAGAATATGTATGCTCCCAAATAATGCTATAAAAGATGAAGTGTAATTGGTCGATAGTTAAATTGTTATTTACAGATGAAATGTCACCTGGACATGAGAGTCCACACATTGCTGTTAGATCTACTGGTAGATCAGTAGAGCTAATTTTAATCAGATTGCATTCTAACTGACTATTGATTGTGGAAATAAATTGCATTTGAGATCTCAATTCCATTTTAGACAGACATAATTGGAAGTTTG
This sequence comes from Gigantopelta aegis, assembly GCF_016097555.1. Taxonomy (NCBI): domain Eukaryota; kingdom Metazoa; phylum Mollusca; class Gastropoda; order Neomphalida; family Peltospiridae; genus Gigantopelta; species Gigantopelta aegis. The sequence goes on from NC_054706.1 coordinate 42,917,975, forward strand.
TAATTCTGATTATATAATACAGAGTACTGTAAGTTCATGTGTGTTGCTCATGAGCTGTTTTAATTAAAACACCTAAACTACTCTCTGTGAAGTATCTGTTTTAATTAAAACACCTAAACTACTCTCTGTGAAGTATCTGTTTTAATTAAAACACCTAAACTACCCTCTGTGAAGTATCTGTTTTAATTAAAACACCTAAACTACTCTCTGAAGTATCTGTTTTAATTAAAACACCTAAACTACCCTCTGTGAAGTATCTGTTTTAATTAAAACACCTAAACTACCCTCTGTGAAGTATCTGTTTTAATTAAAACGCCTAAACTACCCTCTGTGAAGTATCTGTTTTAATTAAAACGCCTAAACTACCCTCTGTGAAGTATCTGTTTTAATTAAAACGCCTAAACTACCCTCTGTGAAGTATCTGTTTTAATTAAAACGCCTAAACTACCCTCTGTGAAGTATCTGTTTTAATTAAAACGCCTAAACTACCCTCTGTGAAGTATCTGTTTTAATTAAAATGCCTAAACTACCCTCTGTGAAGTATCTGTTTTAATTAAAACGCCTAAACTACCCTCTGTGAAGTATCTGTTTTAATTAAAACACCTACAAATACCCCCTGGGAACTATCTGTTTTAATTAAAACACCTACAAATACCCCCTGGGAACTATCTGTTGTAATTAAAACACCTACAAATACCCCCTGGGAACTATTTGTTGTAATTAAAACACCTAAACTACCCTCTGTGAAGTATCTGTTTTAATTAAAACACCTAAACTACTCTCTGTGAAGTATCTGTTTTAATTAAAACACCTAAACTACTCTCTGTGAAGTATCTGTTTTAATTAAAACACCTAAACTACTCTCTGTGAAGTATCTGTTTTAATTAAAACACCTAAACTACCCTCTGTGAAGTATCTGTTTTAATTAAAACACCTAAACTACTCTCTGTGAAGTATCTGTTTTAATTAAAACACCTAAACTACCCTCTAAACTACCCTCTGTGAAGTATCTGTTTTAATTAAAACACCTAAACTACCCTCTGTGAAGTATCTGTTTTAATTAAAACGCCTAAACTACCCTCTGTGAAGTATCTGTTTTAATTAAAACGCCTAAACTACCCTCTGTGAAGTATCTGTTTTAATTAAAACACCTACAAATACCCCCTGGGAACTATCTGTTTTAATTAAAACACCTACAAATACCCCCTGGGAACTATCTGTTGTAATTAAAACACCTACAAATACCCCCTGGGAACTATTTGTTGTAATTAAAACACCTAAACTACCCTCTGTGAAGTATCTGTTTTAATTAAAACACCTAAACTACTCTCTGTGAAGTATCTGTTTTAATTAAAACACCTAAACTACTCTCTGTGAAGTATCTGTTTTAATTAAAACACCTAAACTACTCTCTGTGAAGTATCTGTTTTAATTAAAACACCTAAACTACTCTCTGTGAAGTATCTGTTTTAATTAAAACACCTAAACTACCCTCTGTGAAGTATCTGTTTTAATTAAAACACCTAAACTACTCTCTGTGAAGTATCTGTTTTAATTAAAACACCTAAACTACCCTCTGTGAAGTATCTGTTTTAATTAAAACACCTAAACTACCCTCTAAACTACCCTCTGTGAAGTATCTGTTTTAATTAAAACACCTAAACTACCCTCTGTGAAGTATCTGTTTTAATTAAAACACCTAAACTACCCTCTGTGAAGTATCTGTTTTAATTAAAACACCTAAACTACTCTCTGTGAAGTATCTGTTTTAATTAAAACACCTACAAATACCCCCTGGGAACTATTTGTTGTAATTAAAACACCTAAACTACCCTCTGTGAAGTATCTGTTTTAATTAAAACACCTAAACTACTCTCTGTGAAGTATCTGTTTTAATTAAAACACCTAAACTACCCTCTGTGAAATATCTGTTTTAATTAAAACACCTAAACTACCCTCTGTGAAGTATCTGTTTTAATTAAAACACCCAAAATACCCTCTGTGAAGTATCTGTTTTAATTAAAACACCTAAACTACTCTCTGTGAAGTATCTGTTTTAATTAAAACACCTAAACTACCCTCTGTGAAGTATCTGTTTTAATTAAAACACCTACACTACTCTCTGTGAAGTATCTGTTTTAATTAAAACACCTAAGCTACTCTCTGTGAAGTATCTGTTTTAATTAAAACACCTACAAATACCCCCTAGGAACTATTTGTTGTAATTAAAATGCCTAAAAATACCTCCTGGGAACTATTTATTTTAATTTAAATGCCTAAACTACACCTGCATGTGAACTACTTGATGACCAGTGTGGACTATGTGGAAATTTCAGTTTCTTAGGACTAAAAAACATGCAGTCAATATGAAATACTTGTTTCAGACAGACTATTATAATAAAACAAAATCAAGTAAAACATTTATTTTTAAAATACTCGTTTTGCTAACAATATTTTAGGGGCAAATTACAATAAAAACAACTGGTACAGTTCTGGAAACAGCATTCATAGTGGTTATACTGACCAACCACAGACTATATCCATCTTAGCGGGCTATCTGTCATGTGATCGATTGTCTTTCATGCCGACCAACCACAGACTATATCCATCTTAGCGGGCTATCTGTCATGTGATCGATTGTCTTTCATGCCGACCAACCACAGACTATATCCATCTTAGCGGGCTATCTGTCATGTGATCGATTGTCTTTCATGCCGACCAACCACAGACTATATCCATCTTAGCGGGCTATCTGTCATGTGATCGATTGTCTTTCATGCCGACCAACCACAGACTATATCCATCTAAACAGGCTATCTGTCATGTGATCGATTGTCTTTCATGCCGACCAACCACAGACTATCCATCTGAACAGGCTATCTGTCTGTCTTTTTAAACCCTTACTGGTTTAACCAGGCAGTACACACGTCTAGTACGATATATGTCACCTGTAAGTTAAGTCTCTCAAATCACCTTAAAAAACATAATTTTTCTATTGTTCCATTTATGTCGACCCCTGAAAAACAGCTTTAAAATAGTAAGTTTAAAAGTAGTTTTTATTTACAGCAATTGAGGATCATGATTGGCTAATACATGTATGTGCAATATTTGAATAAAAGAGAGAATAATTTTAGGAATTTCAGTTTTGCCCATCAGAATCCTATTTCCAATTAAATCTCTTAGAAGTAAAAGAGAATATGCCCTTAGGCTAGTGGATAGCAAATATAGTTTCACTGTTAACATTGGGCTTTCTGCAAAATAATAATTCGAGGTTACAGAATAATAACAACACAGACCATAAGTGCCCCATAAGGTGGTTATAGGCTTGAAATGTTTGAAAACTGGACACTGTATTTCAGGAACTTTGACAGATTTTAAACAGCATTTCTCTTATTCTCATCTATTTAAAACTTTAAAATATATATCTCATTAATTTCCAAGATTTTATGGTAGGTAATTTTACCCTCCATACCCTTTTCGCAGAAACCCATATAGCACTGTGTGGCATTGTGCACAGACAAGAGTTTTATTTATTAGCAGATCGCTACGATATCAAGGGTGAAACTGAAAGTTGAATTCACCTGCCATTTATATAATGTAAAAGAGGATAATTGTTGTAGAAACTAACTTGGCGTTGGCACCAAAATTGATTCCTCCTTGTTACCACACTAGAGATCAGTCTAAACGATTTTTGGTGCAGTGTAATTTTCATGCCTATAAATGTAGCAATTCTGCAAGATTACTTTTACTTGTTTATGTTTATTTAGAATCACCAGGGGCGGGACGTAGCCCAGTGGTAAAGTGCTCACTCGATGTGCGGTCCGTCTGGAATCGATCTCTGTCAGTGGGCCCATTGGGCTATTTCTCTTTCCAGCCAGTGCAACACGACTGGCATATCAAAGGCTGTGGTATGTACTACCCTGTCTGTGGGATGGTGCATATAAAAGATCCCTTGCTGCTAATCGAAAAGAATAGCCCATGAAGTGGCGATAGCAGGTTTCCTCTCTCAATATCTGTGTGGTCCTTAACCATATGTCTGACGCAATATAACTGTAAATATAATGTGTTGAATGTGTCGTTAAATAAAACATTTCCTTCCTTCCTTCATTTAGAATCACCAGGGATGGGCTTTGAAAGCCTGTCAGTGAATGACCAGCTTGATACGAAGTCGCATACCCAAGTTTGGATGAGCACAGGTTTTGGTCCTTTATATTACCTCAATGTGTATATGTTTGACAGATGGAAATCCTGTGTCAGTAATCAGGTAAGTTTAGATATGTAGTACAGTAAGATGATATTAGGGAATAATTAAATTTCTGTTACATTCATTACAGTTTAAAGGTTTCCCATTGGTCCAGCAATTGCAGCGTGACTTTGTTCATTTTGTAATGAATGTAAAAATTGTGTCATTCAAGGAACATCTCATAACATGGCATCACTTCATATTAGTACTTTGTATTATTGAAAGTTAATGTTCTAGAGCTAAAAAAAAGAGTTCAAAATAAAATAAGATTTTTTATTATTATTAATAAGTATGTTTCAAATATTTAATTATAAGGATTATCTCTTATTTCTGTTAGGTTCAACTTTTGTGTGATTGGCTTCTCTGATTCAAACAATATTTACATACTTTTTTTTTTCATACCCAGATGAATCTAAAACAAATAAATGGATTTGTGTTTTATCTAGAATACACAAGATACCTCAATGGGAGCTGCAATATGTTCTCTCTCTGTCTCTCTCTCTCTCTGTCTCTCTCTCTCTCTCTCTCTACCCCCCCCTCATTTCTACCAAATGTTTAAATAACCATGTTAGGCACCAATTAGTCAATTATTGAGGCATCATTAAATAAACATTCCTTTCCTTTTTTTAGTCATGGCAGCTGGATGGTCCAGAGATTCGTGCCATGTCAGTGTTCGATGGATTTGTGTGGTGCATTGATGATGGTGGATGTCTGCTTGTTTACTGGTAACTTTTACATTTAGAATGAACTGCAGCATATTTAATTGGTAGCATACAACAGTGCAAATGCCACATACGGTTATGCTAATTTTATTGCTAAAGGCAGTAGGATAATGGAGACTCAAACAGAAGGTCCATTTATTAAATATTGTTTGAAAAGAAGAAACATTTTGTTTAGGTTTTGCATTTTTCCGTTGAGAAATGTTTTATTGTGACTAGGCATTAATCAAACAAAGTCATCGAGTGGATATCACTGCTCTAGGGACTTATTTCTCATCCGATTTTCATAAAACTTCATATATAGGGAATAGGGTTATGATATCTTGAATGAGTTTGGCCTCTCTACTTCACAGGTCAAGGTCACTGTTAATAAAACTATAAATATGGCGTCACCACTCTAGCAATTTCAGTTGTCATCAGAAATTTCAGTTATAGGAACATGTTTGTGTTTTGACTCTTTGCAACAAAGGTCACGGTCACAGTTACTAAAAATAGAAATTAGAATTCCCCACTTTAGCAACTTCATTTCTCATCCAATTTACATGAAACGTAACATATAGGAATAGAATCAGGACATCTTAGGCCATGAGAATGAAAGTTATAGATCTGCGTCCACCGCCCGCATGCCGTGAAAGGTACTGCTGAAAATTTTCATTATTTGCACAAAGAAGGCACTTAATAATCATCACACAAATTCAAGTTCCAAATCGTCAATAGTGGTAATGTCTACACGGTCCTTCGTGCCAAAACTGCCATCTCCGTCATAAATTCTGAAGTGTAGCCCAGTAGAGCATTGAATCCTCAAGCAGGAAGCAGTATATTCCAAACATTGACGAAAATTGTCGAACTCTTGATGTGTCGACCTCATTTGGACTTGAATCTACCATGGAAATAATACACATGTAGATCAATAAAAATAATGAATAATGAAAAATGAAAAAAAGCCTCATGTGTTTTTAAAATTGTTCGGACGCAAATCTATAACTTTCATTCTTAAATGAGTTCACATTCGGCCTCTTTGCATCAATATATAAATGTAAATTACAACATCACTGCTCTACCAATTTCATTTCTCATCTGATATTCATGAAAATTGATGTACAGGAATAAGATACGATGCAATTGTGAGGGGATTTGCAGCATTAGCGAGGTCTTGACAATGTTTTAAATGTACACTTTAAACTTTTATGAGCTTGATGCCTAGGCTCGTTTTTCAATTGGAACCCAGGAATCCAATTTCAGTAATATATCAGTGTTGAAAAACCAACAGCCAGTGTCGAGGCAAAGTCTGTTAGAAATCATAATTTGCATATCCAGATAATTATTATTAACATAAAATTCTGAATTAATTAGTCAGCACATTGCAAAACATATGGGAAAAAAAATTAAAATCTGAATGTAAACTGGTAGAATTCGATGGAAAATCAGGCCTGGTGACTTAATTAAGGCAGCTAATCTGGGTTATTAAGCTGGGTAAAATAATTTGGGCTATTACAGGTTTTTTAACCTTCTGTTACACATTACTTGCAATGGTCTTCTCTTGACTCATGTTAGCATAATACGGCCATTTAACTTTTATTCGAACATAAGGTGATAATTATGACTTTTTTTAATGAAGTTCCAAGACAAGGGAGTTAATAGTGAAGCAGCGGCTGCCGGTGCATTGCCATATACAAGTGCACGGAATGTTTCACATGGCTGAGAAGAATCTCGTGCTCATTGTACTGAAGAATGGAGTGATTCTGCTCTGTAGGCATGATCTCTGTGGTGAGGTCCCAAACAGAGTCACCATTACAGAGGTCAGAGTCGTCCCAAACATCTGCTCAGCACTAGTCAAAACCAAAGAAGGGTAAGATAATGGAACTTTTAGACCTGTCATTGTTATTGCTGCAGACCAGCCTCGGTGGTGTCGTGGTTAAGTCATCGGACATAATGCTGGTAGGTACAGGGTTCGCAGCCCTGTACCGGCTTCCACCCAGAGTGAGTTTTAACTACTCAGTGGGTAGGTGTAAGACCACTACACCCTCTTCTCTCTCACTAACCACTAACATAAAGCTGGTAGGTACAGGGTTCGCAGCCCTGTACCGGCTTCCACCCAGAGTGAGTTTTAACTACTCAGTGGGTAGGTGTAAGACCACTACACCCTCTTCTCTCTCACTAACCACTAACATAAAGCTGGTAGGTACAGGGTTCGCAGCCCTGTACCGGCTTCCACCCAGAGTGAGTTTTAACTACTCAGTGGGTAGGTGTAAGACCACTACACCCTCTTCTCTCTCACTAACCACTAACATAAAGCTGGTAGGTACAGGGTTCGCAGCCCTGTACCGGCTTCCACCCAGAGTGAGTTTTAACTACTCAGTGGGTAGGTGTAAGACCACTACACCCTCTTCTCTCTCACTAACCACTAACATAAGGCTGGTAGGTACAGGGTTCACAGCCCTGTACCGGCTTCCACCCAGAGTGAGTTTTAACTACTCAGTGGGTAGGTGTAAGACCACTACACCCTCTTCTCTCTCACTAACCACTAACATAAAGCTGGTAGGTACAGGGTTCACAGCCCTGTACCGGCTTCCACCCAGAGTGAGTTTTAACTACTCAGTGGGTAGGTGTAAGACCACTACACCCTCTTCTCTCTCACTAACCACTAATCCTCTGTGTTGGACAGATAGCTGAAGTGTATGCCCATAAGTACGAAAATAAGTTAAAATGAAATATATTGCTGCAATATAAATGAATATTATTGTGGCTCAATGTCTGTGTAGAAAGAGGCTTTGTCTCCAGTAGTTTATTCTCCACTGCATCAGTAGCAGACTCGTACTCATTTTATCTTGGATCAAGCAATAATCGGTGGAAGCAGCCGATTTTGAAATTTTATTTCTCACCATAATCTTACATTTATTTGTAACCGACTGAAGGATTGCCTGGACTCTGTTGACAGCCACCCATCCCCAGTGCCTCTTTAGAGGAATCACTGTACTTATGTGAGAATTGCTTTTCAATTTATTCATGTGTAATAATTATTGTACAAATGCATATAGCAAAACAAAGTAATTTGATACTGTTTTTGTGACTGTTATACATCAATAAATTTTTTAAAAGTTTAAAACATTTCTTATTATTACTTTCAGAATAATATAGTTCATAATAGGCATAAATGATTTTCTTTTACCTATATCGGGATCCATAATGAGTTCCCATGAGAGACCACTATATTAACAGTGTGTTTTCAATCGTACATGATGAGCAAAAGTGACTGATGTACGATTGAAAACTTACGAGTTGTAATATAAATGGTCTCTTTCATGAATGAGAATAGTATTCTGTTCATCACGTGACACGTCAAACAGAATTAATTGCTACATAACTAAACAAGACATGAAAGTGCACAGATCTAAGACTGGGGAAGTTGACATCGCTTACTGAAATGACATCATTTTGCAAAATTACGTCATATGGTGGCCACTTGATTTATCAGTGAAACATTGCATTGCTACACCCCACAGCTCTCAATGAAGATTATAAAAACAATACTATAAACATATATTCTATTAAGGCCAAACAGAAGTATTAAAATATGTATTTTGTTGAATTATGGGGATGACTTTAATTATAAGAATTGACAAAAAGTGTATTTCCGATTATAAAATATGAAAAGAACCATGTGTACATTTTGTTGTATAACGATCTATGTGGAGTCATACTGTGTGATACTGTCATTTAGCTTATGGAAGTTATGACCTCGCAAAAGATGTAAGTCGTGACCTCTCAAAAGACGTATCTCTCATTGTGGTAGATGGAAAATACCACCACCGCTGTGTAATAAAACCACACCAAGCACCTGGTCTCCTGAGCTGCTCATATCAGATATTTGTCGTCTACAATAGAATAGTATTAATTGTAATAGTCCAAGCTCCAGATTCTGTAGGTGTTCTATCTCTAGTTGGATCTGACACAGCAAGCTGCAGCAGCTTTGTCATTATTTTATTATCTGTACATATCCCTTGAGAGAGAGAGAGAGAGAGAGTACCCTTTTAACAGAGAGAGAGTACCCTTTTAACAGAGCGAGTACCCTTTTAACATGCCCCTATACCACTAAGGTTTCAGGCATGTCCATCCCGGGCCCGGACTCTGGATAGCTTTGAATTTGTGTTACATGGTTGGTTTTATTATTTAATTATTTATATTATTTGTGGTTAAGAGTTTAATCAGTTCAGATTACAGAATACTCTGATGCATGTGATTAAAATAGCTATACATTTACCCACAACACTAACAATGATAGTGGGAAAAAAAGTAACATGCCACGGTAAACATTTAGTACCCCACCCTGAATAGTTTCAGGTGACGACATTGTATTGAAAAATGCATAGCAACGTTCTGCAGCTTACCATGTCGGGTATTCCTCAAAAACCGGTTTTGGAGCTTGTGATCCCCTACTTGATAGAGATATTTCTTGGACTATAATGACACACTGTGCATTGGAGCTTGGTCTATAATGACACACTGTGCATGTAGCTGTGATCCCCTACTTGATAGAGATATTTCTTGGACTATAATGACACACTGTGCATGTAGCTGTGATCCCCTACTTGATAGAGATATTTCTTGGACTTTACTGACACACTGTACATGTAGTTGTGATCCCCTACTGGATAGAGATATTTCTTGGACTATAACGACACACTGTACATGTAGTTGTGATCCCCTACTTGATAGAGATATTTCTTGGACTATAATGACACATTGTGCATGTAGCTGTGATCCCCTACTTGATAGAGATATTTCTTGGACTATAATGACACACTGTGCATGTAGCTGTGATCCCCTACTGGATAGAAATATTTCTTGGACTATAATGACACACTGTGCATGTAGCTGTGATCCCCTACTGGATAGAGATATTTCTTGGACTATAATGACACACTGTGCATGTAGCTGTGATCCCCTACTGGATAGAGATATTTCTTGGACTATAATGACACACTGTGCATGTAGCTGTGATCCCCTACTGGATAGAGATATTTCTTGGACTATAATGACACACTGTGCATGTAGCTGTGATCCCCTACTGGATAGAGATATTTCTTGGACTATAATGACACACTGTGCATGTAGTTGTGATCCCCTACTGGATAGAGATATTTCTTGGTCTATAATGACACACAGTGCATGTAGCTGTGAACCCCTACTGGATAGAGATATTTCTTGGTCTATAATGACACACTGTGCATGTAGCTGTGATCCCCTACTGGATAGAGATATTTCTTGGACTATAATGACACACTGTGCATGTAGCTGTGATCCCCTACTTGATAGAGATATTTCTTGGACTATAATGACACACTGTGCATGTAGCTGTGATCCCCTACTGGATAGAAATATTTCTTGGACTATAATGACACACTGTGCATGTAGCTGTGATCCCCTACTGGATAGAGATATTTCTTGGACTATAATGACACACTGTGCATGTAGCTGTGACACACTGTGCATGTAGCTGTGATCCCTACTTGATAGAGATATTTCTTGGACTATAATGACACACTGTGCATGTAGTTGTGATCCCCTACTTGATAGAGATATTTCTTGGACTATAATGACACACTGTGCATGTAGCTGTGATCCCCTACTTGATAGAGATATTTCTTGGACTATAATGACACACTGTGCATGTAGTTGTGATCCCCTACTTGATAGAGATATTTCTTGGACTATAATGACACACTGTGCATGTAGCTGTGATCCCTACTTGATAGAGATATTTCTTGGACTATAATGACACACTGTGCATGTAGCTGTGATCCCCTACTTGATAGAGATATTTCTTGGACTATAATGACACACTGTGCATGTAGCTGTGATCCCCTACTTGATAGAGATATTTCTAGGACTATAATGACACACTGTGCATGTAGCTGTGATCCCCTACTGGATAGAGATATTTCTTGGACTATAATGACACACAGTGCATGTAGTTGTGATCCCCTACTGGATAGAGGTATTTCTTGGTCTATAATGACACACTGTGCATGTAGCTGTGATCCCCTACTGGATAGAGATATTTCTTGGTCTATAATGACACACTGTGCATGTAGCTGTGATCCCGTACTTGATAGAGATATTTCTTGGACTATAATGACACACTGTGCATGTAGCTGTGATCCCGTACTTGATAGAGATATTTCGTGGACTATAATGACACACTGTGCATGTAGCTGTGATCCCCTACTGGATAGAGGTATTTCTTGGTCTATAATGACACACTGTGCATGTAGTTGTGATCCCCTACTGGATAGAGATATTTCTTGGACTATAATGACACACTGTGCATGTAGCTGTGATCCCCTACTGGATAGAGATATTTCTTGGACTATAATGACACACTGTGCATGTAGTTGTGATCCCCTACTGGATAGAGGTATTTCTTGGTCTATAATGACACACTGTGCATGTAGTTGTGATCCCCTACTGGATAGAGATATTTCTTGGACTATAATGACACACTGTGCATGTAGTTGTGATCCCCCCTACTTGATAGAGATGTTTCTTGGACTATAATGACACACTGTACATGTAGTTGTGATCCCCTACTTGATAGAGATATTTCTTGGACTTTACTGACACACTGTACATGTAGTTGTGATCCCCTACTGGATAGAGATATTTCTTGGACTATAACGACACACTGTACATGTAGTTGTGATCCCCTACTGGATACAGATATTTCTTGGACTATAATGACACACTGTACATGTAGTTGTGATCCCCTATTTGATAGAGATATTTCTTGGACTATAATGACACACTGTACATGTAGTTGTGATCCCCTACTGGATAGAGATATTTCTTGGACTATAATGACACATTGTGCATGTAGTTGTGATCCCCTATTTGATAGAGATATTTCTTGGACTATAATGACACATTGTGCATGTAGTTGCGATCCCCTACTTGATAGAGATATTCTATTTTTGCAGATACCAGATGTGGATTGGAGGCACTGGTGGTATAATAACTGTGTGGGATTTCGAGAGACAGTGTCTTGACAATACTAAACTCGTTCATTCAGAAAGCAGTGACTTGACAAAGAGGTGTGACTGCAAGTTCTTGCTGGCAGCAAATCTTCCAGGATCAGAAGATATGCTGCTGTGGTCCTACGTCTATCCAGGTGGTGTATTCTTCGTATTCTTCAAATTGTCTCACCAGCCTTCAACCCTGTGATCTGGTGCAAGTTGGGTATTTGACTTATTGTCAACACACAAATCTACATAAAAGAGAACATAGTGATTTTTCAACAATTGAAGAGTGTTTATATGTGTGTTAAATCCAAAATTGGGTGAAATGGCATTTAAACAAACGTACTACGTACGGTAACACTCCATAATTGACGTGTGCATTCATAGTCATCAAACACATTTTAATAGCAACTTTACACTGAAAGCTGTTGAGTTCAGAAAACAAAAAACGTTAAAGAGTAGTTAATTTTTATATCATATATTAGGAATAAAAATAATGTATTATGCTCGCCAGAGGCTTGCATAATACAATTTTTATTTGTAATATATGATATAAACAATTCCGAAACACTCTCTGGTAATAACCTCTGTGTATATATATATATATATATATATATATATATCTACCGTATAATATATATTTGAAATATACCTGACAATCTAGTTAATTACATACTAAATATTTATTTTCCCAATTGTGCAGGTAAAATTGTGTATCGCTGGGACGTTAATGCTCGGTGTGTAATGGAGAGACTGGATTGTTCAGACATTGTCACCACCACTAACAGTCCAGTTGTTGTGTCTTCAAAGCGTGGAGATGGTGAGATCATTTATGTTTATAATCCTTATTATCCTCCAAATATTTGTTATATTTATTTTAATGTCTTCATTCCATATTATCTGTTATTAATGATGTTTTGTGACATCATATAACTACTGAGATGTTTTAAGGGGATGGGGAGAAGTCATTGTGTAGATACCTATAATAATGGTCATACAAAGAAACAGCATTGTGTTTAATTAAAGGGACACACCCTAGTTATGGCTAGTTGTTAACCATTACGGCGTTGTTTTTCACTATTAAACCCATTTTTTCACAAATAAAATTGCACTTTACTTACCGTTTATTATTTAGAATATACATTTCCATTCACCTGAAGTATTTTTTGGTAATCCTGGTAATCCTGGTGTTTGTAATACCACAAAATGCATTTTTCGTATTTCTGAAAAACGGGCGCACATTTGAGAAAAAAACATTGAGCAGACAAGGTCTAATCTATTTTTAGACGGGATATTTCCATTTCAATGTCACAGACGTTGGTATACCACATGACCGTTATCATTTTGGTTCGGTTTGTTTTCTCGTGATCAACATCATTTGTTGTTGTTCATTTGTGAGATTTTTCTTCACAGTTCGTGAACATTTTCAGTAACAATAAAGTTCAGACAAGTAAGTATCTTAATACAAAACATTACAAACCCTTAAAACCAATAATTTTGCTAAGTCCTACGATATCTGGAGAGGGGATACAACCAGGACAGAACAGTTGGAATATGTCCAGGAGAGGTGAAAAGAACGCACCCCAAGTCTGTGAAATTTGTTGTGACGTAGGCATTGTTGTGCTTCGAGCGACATCTACCGGTGACATCAGAATACAAACTTTCAAAATTATTTCAAGCAATTGGGACATGGGGATTCCCATGGTATTTTATCGATATAAAACCTGCTTTTTCGCTCCATTTGATAAAAACGTGATCTAAGTGTGTTACAGGTTTGTAGATTAACCAAATTATAATTTATTTTCACTGGATGGAACTAGGGTGTGCGGCTTTAAGGCACAAGGACTGAAAAATAAATTTGATTTAATAAAAGGTTATCATAAATGTTTAATTTACAGTAGTTTCAAAAAATATTTAAGTAGATACAACTATAATAAATAATCAGTAAATTCAGTCTCCAATTCCAGAAATGTTATAGTGATCTATTAGAACTAGAAACAAAAATGTATTTTTTTTTTTTTTTAGTGGGCTACCAAGTGACATGCTTGAATGTTCTTGGCATCTATCTGTACATCGGTACCACCTGGGGCAATGTCATCATCGCAGATGCCGTAACGATGAAACCACTCAATGTTTTCAAGTCTCACTGTGCTAAAGAGTTCTATGTCAAGTACATCCTTCCGCTTCACAGCGAACAACCCCTGGAGTGTTTTGACGTTGATGAGAATATTACCACTTCACCAGGGATCGTCACCATCGGCAGGGGATTTGTCGATATGATTGGTGGAGCTCAGACAACTGACAGGGAATCTGATTCCGTGTCGGACATCTCCGATTTAGAAAGCAAGCCTAAGGCCCTGTCAGCAACACGTGAACAGGCACTCAATAATAACTTCCTCATTTCATGGTCTGCAAGTGACTGGCAGTACTATTAGAGGCTCTTTGTTGCAATATACTCAGATAAAAGTTTCCTTAATTATTATTTGTATATACATGTATGTGATTGGTAATCAGGACCCTTGTTAGAGAATGAAGTATACATAGCTATCTTGGGTACTTCTGCAAGTCACTGGCAGTGGGGACCAGTGGTAGAAAAATAAGTAGTCACCTTGAGGACTGTCTGCAAGTCACTGGCAGTGGGGACCAGAGGTAGAAAAAAAAGTACTCATGTAGAATACTCTGTACATGCCATGGGCAGTTAAATTGGGACAGTTGATGGAGAATATGTAGTCACCTTGAGGACTGACTGCAAATAACTGGCAGTTGGGACCAGTGATAGAGCATAAGTAGTCACCTTGAGTGCTGTCTGCAAGTCACTGTCAGTCGGGACCGGTGATAGAGAATAAGTAGTCACCTTGAGGACTATCTGCAAGTCACTGGCAGTGGGGACCAATGATAGAGAATAAGTAGTCACCTTGTGGGAGTGATAATAGAGAATATGTAGTCGCCTTGAGTGCTGTCTGCAAGTTACTGGCAGTTGGGACTGGTGATAGAGAATAAGTAGTCACCTTGAGGACTGTCTGCAAGTCACTGGTCTCAACTGCCAGTGACTTGTAGACAGTCATTGGCAGTTGGAACCGGTGATAGAGAATTAAACAGTCACCTAGAGTACCAAACTTTGATAGCAATTACCATTAATGAATTTTCAGTATTAATATGAGCATACGAAGTGTTACCAATATCACTCAATTGAGGTTCAAAGGGCTGTGTACTTGTACGGATTGGCCATATTTTGTACGGTGGAAATGCCGACTTGTACGGCGTATAGATTGTACGGCCAATTGTATGGGCACTATCACTGCAAAAATATGGGGGGGGGGGGGGGGGGGGGGGTGTTAATATAGAAAAAATGTATTTTAATGTGCAAATTATGGTTAAATAAAGCTTTCCTATAGTGTACCAGATGCCTCGAAAAGAAAAGAAAATGGCTGACCCCAGTTAGCAGGAATAATCAAGTTTTTTTATTAACTCTAAATCATGTGTTTTTCATTTGTTAAAGTATCAGTGTGTGTTGGTGGTCTGGGTATGCATCTTTTCAACACATAAGGCTCATGGTTGAGTTTACTCTCCCTTTAACTAAAAAAAAATATAGTGGAAGGTCATATAAAAATTATTTAGCTATTGTTATGGAATGAGAGGAAATGGCATTGTAAAATACATTATTAATTATTATTGTAATTTGTTAATCTACAAGTGGTTATATCATCTTAATTACCAGTAGGTATATCGACTACTACCTGACAGTTGTACATTGTATTATAATAATGTAATTTCTTTATCTACAAGTCGATAATTAGCCTAATTACACATGTACTGGTATGTACAATTTACTTCACAGTTGTACAGATTGGTTTTTGTAAGTTCAGGATCTATAAGTGATTTTATCATCTTAATTATATTTGTATTTCAACTTATTTTCGTGCTTATATCCAATTAAGGTTCAAGCACGCTGTCCTGGGCACACACCTCAGCTATCCGGGCTGTCTGTCCAGGACAGTAGGTTAATTGTTAGTTGGTTAGTAGTTAGTGAGAGAGAAGAGGGTGTAGTGGCCTTACACCTACCCATTGAGCCCTTAAGAACTCGCTCTGGGTTGGAGCCGGTACCGGGCTGCGAACCTGTACCTACCAGCCTGTAGTCCGATGGCTTAACCACTACGCCACCGAGGCCGGTTCTTAATTATATAGTATTTTCATGACAAGAGTCATCATATATAGTCATTGTTTTATTGATTGTACTATTTACTTCACAGTTGTATAAATTGATTACCGTATCATAATGTCTTGATATACAAGTACCAGTGATTGTCATCATAATATGTACTATTTACTTCACAGTTGTATAAATTGATTACCGTATCATGTTTTGATATACATGTACCAGTGATTGTCATCATAATATGTACTATTTACTTCACAGTTGTATAAATTGATTACCGTATCATAATGTCTTGATATATATGTACCAGTGATTGTCATCATAATATGTACTATTTACTTCACAGTTGTATAAATTGATTACCGTATCATAATTTCTTGGTACCAGTGACTGTATAATTGTCTGGTAAATAGTACATATTATGATGACAGATTCATTAATTATAATTTGTAAATTTTTCATGTTTACATTATTTGATAGTTGTGCAGATTCATTATAGTAATAATGGGTTCCATATACATCACTCTTTTTTTTCAATATCTTGCTAATTATTTCATGTTTTATATGCATCCATGTAGAATTGCGAAAGTACTTTGTTATTTTAAGTGCACCAAATGCATGCATGTTTCTGAGAACATAATGACCAACTTTTTTTCCAAAAACGATAGGTTTTCAAAAACCAGTTTGTTTAGGTATTCTAAAAAAAAAAATATACTAGCATTAAAAAACAACCAAAACATTGCCTGTGTTCTTTATTGCATTAAAGTTGCTGAAATATATTCATCGAGATGTTTATACTGAGGATCTAGCATGTGATTGTGACAGGCTGGCCAACGTGTACAAGCAGCATAATGACAACTAGTGGCTATAGTCCTCTTAAATACGTACGGTAGCTGTTTTCTTGTAATAAAGTATCAGCCCTTCAACTTCAGATCATCTTGCCACCACAGTACAAATAATAAAGTCAATATGTAATAATGATAAAAATGCCATTGCAGATCAAATTCACAAGAGCTTTTTGTGGTGGCACTGCTGCTTGCAGTCACAAAGTTTGTGGGTTGAAGTGTTGTTGCTTTTATTTTTAATCCATTTGTTTTTTGTTAACGACAATTAAAAAGTTTAACCGATATAATTTGTTGTATATACTGTTTTTCCAAGAGGTTCATATAATTTCATTCTATATATACTTATTCAAATAACTGTACATACATGTAGTTTCGCATAGCAGTAATTTAAAGTTATGAAGGTGAAGATACATTTATTAATTTAAATATTTATTCATATACATAATTTAATATATACGATGCCTAGTTTTTCTGTACGTTGTAATCAGTATTGAAATGAACCATAATTAATGGGTGAACCGTAGTTCAGTGGTAGACTGCTGGCCATTAGGATGTCTTTTGGATGGTGGATATAAAAGATCCCTTGCTACTAATGGAAAAATGTAGCAGGTTTCCTCTTAGGAAATGTCCTCTATGTTGGAATTACAAAATGTTTGACATCCAATAACCGATGTGCTCCAGTGGTGTTGTTAAACAGACTTCTGAATACTGTTGTCAACCACAAAGAAATTGACAAAAAATTAACACTACTACTTTCATGCACATCAAAATCAAGTGAAGCATTTATGATCAGAACACTTTGCATCTATTCATGAACTGCAAGACTCAATGGGTAGGTGTAAAACCACTTGCACCGACCAGTGATCCATAACTGGTTCAACAAAGGCCATGGTTTGTGCTATCCTGCCTGTGGGAAGTGCAAATAAAAGATCCCTTGCTGCCTGTCGTAAAAGAGTAGCCTATGTGGCAACAGCAGGTTTCCTCTAAAAAACAGTGTCAGCATGACCATATTTTTGACGTCTAATAGCCGATGATAAGATAAAAAATCAATGTGCTCTAGTGGCGTCGTTAAATAAAACAAACTTTACTATTCATGAAGTCGAATTTACAATCGTAATTCTTCAGTCGATCATTCGGAGCACAGTGGCTGTGTGGTTCCGTCAATATGCCTAAATATTTCAAGTTGATTTGTTTATTAAAAAAATTTCATGATTTATAATCATTTATATATTTTGGAATAAACTTTTCAAATATTGTGATGTAAATAAATATTTTACTCAAACTTATATGTCAATATAAATGCACAAACAAAACCTCTCCCGGCCCATAGTGATGTTGACCGGGGAAAACAGTTGGGATAGCAGTAATTTGAGGACTGTCGTCCTGTTATTTGGTAGGTGGCAGTAGATTTCCTCACACTGTTTAGATTAATTTTCTATATATTAGACAGAAACTTCAAAGAACATTAAAAATTACTGTGCAATAAATATTTAATGATAAACTCGGGAAATTTGAATTTTTAACTAAATAGTAACTTGGAACTCATTTATTACTGTATCTACTGTTTAGTGGTTGTACAGGGTGGGGTCTAAACTGGCAAGTGAAGTTTCTAGGGGTTCAAGTCATGATCCATCAGAAAATATATTTTAAAAAAGAAAGTTTGCTTAAGAGCAAGGGGTGGGGTTTTGACCCACAAAACCTTCCACCTGCACCTGCTATTATCAAGTCATTCATGGATATTAATGAAAAAGGCAATACCGGCAATTCTTATAGATTCCGGGAAGAACATCCAAATCTTTCATCAAAGGACGACCTAGAACTAGGGCTCAGCTTGTACAATCGATCCAGGACCGGTAGGTCAAAGGCCACAATATTATTTGCTGTCCCTTGTGTTATTTTATGTATAATAAAACTATTCCTTATTGATCTGTGGGAAAGTGCATATAAAAGATCCTCCGTTGCATTAGGAAAAATGTAGCAGGTTTCCTCTATGTCAGAATTACAAAATGTTTGACATCCAAAAAAGTCGTGTCATTAAAACAAACGTTACTATACCAGGCTTATCATATTCTTTCATTGTTTAAAGTATGACCGTATACACAAACTATTCTTCCTTTTAGATATGGGTTTAAAACCTTTTTCTTTCATTACCTTTTTAAAATTCTATAGATTTTTTTTAATTTTAAGTTACACATGTATATAGATCTCAAAAACAATTTATGTTCTCGGTTTCAGTATTTACTGTTTTCCTCTTGTTATCTATATATTCATTATTAGCATACACATTGTTGTTCTTCTTGTGATATTTGTATTGCTTTATACTGCTGCTGTTTTTACTGCTTGTATGAATAAAATATAGCTTTAAAGCATTAAAGTGCTGTTATTTCTATATATTATTATTCTAAATATTGTGGTTTACTATTTTTTGTCCAATATTGATGCAGAATTATTATATATATCGGTATGGTTGTAAATTATAAATGTATGTTTGTTTTATTCTATTACTAAAATGAAATAAATATTAAAGTCGGATACTGTTTAATGTTTTTAATAATCTTCCATTTACAAATCATGTAATGTAGCACATAGCGAAATAAAATTTGATTTATTTTTAAATAACAAATCCAACTTGCTTTCCCCATGTATTAGATTACTAGTACATGTAAATTTGTTTTCATGGAAGGCGACATCTTAAGACAAAGGTGTCCAGATTTATCTATGCTAGTTAAAAGCAATAATTACATTATATTGCATGCACATAATATACTACTCAAAAGAATTTAAGGGTCAGACGATATTTTCGACATTATTTTCTGAATGTCAATTATATTAGCTAGACCATAATGTCATGCATGGTATTGTTCCATTTTGACGAAAGTGGGTCTAAGCAACCCATAAATGAATTAAAATCCACTGTCATTGACACTGTCGACTAGTTCTAATGGCGAAAACATGCTTACATTTGCACGTAAATTAGGGCGAAAGCGAAAGGTCTGCTAAGTGCCCATAACTTGCTTTTTCACAAAGCGCTTCATTTGCACGCTTTGCACGTGTATTCCATGTTCCCAATGCTGAATTTCCGTATAATTGGAGCTTGCGTTCGTGTACGGTGCACACTCCAAATTCGACCGACTATCGAAGATCGAGGAAGGGCTAATGCTTGGCTTCAGGATGGCAATACGCAAAGAAATGTTGCTCTGAGACTTGGTGTCAGTCAGAGTGTCGTTGGCGGACTGTGGCAACGGTACCAAGCAACGAATTCTGTTCGAAATCGTCCACGTTCGGGAAGACCCCGAAGCACTACAAATAGAGAGGACTGCTACATCACCAATATGGCTCTACGTCAACGCACAACCACTGCACGCCGGTTACGTGACAATCTGCAGACTGCGACTGGAACTCGAGTATCTGATCAAACCATACGCAATCGTCTGAGAGCCAATAATCTACGCTGCCGTCGCCAGGCTGTTCGACCACCACTCCTACCACGTCACAGAACGGCCAGACGTCACTGGTGCATGCTTCATCTGCGGTGGCAATGTGTTCAGTGGGGTCGAGTGATGTTCACTGATGAGTCCAGGTTTAGTCTCCAGTTCAACGACGGTCAGGTTCGTGTCTACAGACGTCCTGGGGAGCGCTTCGTTGACGTTAACGTTAGACAACGTCACCGGTTTGGTGGTGGCAGCGTCATGGTGTGGGGCGGCATCTCTATCCACCACAGGACCCCCCTTTATGTGGTGGATGGCAATCTGAATGGAATCCGCTATCTGAATGAGATTATCCGGCCGTTGGTTCTCCCAGGCCTTCAGCAGATTGGCGGCGGGGCAGTTCTGCAGGATGAGAATGCCAGACCCCACCGCGCCAGGGTGGTAACGGACTTTCTCAGACAACAAGGTATCGCCAGGATGGATTGGCCAGCATATTCGCCTGACTTGGCCCCAATAGAGCACGCCTGGGACGAATTAGGCAGGAGAGTTCGGGATAACCATGCCCCTCCGGCCAACCTTCATGATCTGGGTCAACTTCTTATGGCAGATTGGCAGGCCATTCCCCAAGA
Source organism: Gigantopelta aegis (assembly GCF_016097555.1). Classification (NCBI taxonomy): domain Eukaryota; kingdom Metazoa; phylum Mollusca; class Gastropoda; order Neomphalida; family Peltospiridae; genus Gigantopelta; species Gigantopelta aegis. The sequence continues at coordinate 42,939,011 of NC_054706.1, forward strand.
GTTCTTCAGACGTCTGATCAACAGCATGAGGCAACGATGTGTCGAGTGTATTCGCGCCAGGGGTGGATTCACACACTATTAAACGAATGTTCTAATGTGTAAAATCCATGTTTGACAACCTTCAACTTTGACAGCATGTCATGTGACTTTCTTGTATACAGTGACGTTTATTTGTGGGGTTTTGTAAATATGGAACAATAAATTAAAAATTTGGTGTAGTTTACATCATCAATCTAATACACTCTGAAACTTATTTGGTTATAAATTTTTGACACTTAAATTCTTTTGAGTAGTATACATGTACTCTTTTCACCCAAGTCTAGTCACTAGTTCCGAAAGATTGTTTATACTTTCTGTTTGTATTACGTGTAAGTACCATAAGGCAATCGGATTACTTATAACTAAAGTTAAGAAGTATGTACACAAAACTGCACCCTGTAAAGGAAGAACTAACAAGTTTGTTATCCTGTTAACAAGTTGGGAGAGAACATGAATCAGTGAAACATACTGATGTAAAAGGTTAAAGTTCAAAAACTAGTGTTAATCCAGGTTAGTGGATTACATGAAGAAAAAAAACCCATACTTTACAATGACTTGGACAGCTTTTAATGCCTGTTGTAATTTAAATAGATAACAATATACATCTTTCACAGAACAATATAAAAGGAAAATGCACTAAAGCAAAGCAGGACCATTTGTTATAAACATTTTTACGTTGGGACTCTAGGCTAATACAAAAAAAAAAACCATGCATAAGTTTATCTCTTGAATGCCCCAAGATTATACAAACACTGAAACACTGGCCCATGAAAAGTAAACTCAAAAGTGCATGCAATTTGTTTTAATTTTTTAGCGCTTATACAAGATTTTGGGCACACACCTTGGCTATCTGTTCAGGACAGGAGTTAACGATTAGTGAAGTTTGAAGCGAGACTCCAGTAAGATATTTGCCAGTGTTGTAGAACAGCAGCTATGCAGGAATATGCAGCAGTTGCTTGATTTCACCTTAAGGATATTTTCATTATCACAGATCCTCAGTGAAAACAAAACTATTTTAAAGAAACATAATAGCTATTCAGTACCAAGTTACCCGAGGCTAGAAATGGATCCATGTCTTGGAAACTAACATCCATTGGGTTTTTTTTTCAGAAGATGAAATGAACATCTGTTTGTGTAACAACAAACTGTTATTTGTATATACCAACATTCAATTCAACACTTTGGTTTTAGTTTAGCCAATAGTGTGACCCAAGTAATTATGAAACAAATATATAAATATCTTACATAAATGTTCCATTACAGAAAAAAGGGCTGTTTAAGCTTTTTCTCAAGATGAATTTTACAAACCAAACATTTTATTTATAGATTTTTTACAGTAATATTTATGTCTTAATATATGGGCATAATAAACTTATTTTATATCGATCCCCGAAATGAACCTTTTGACACTGAATGCAAATACTTCACTTCCAAACTGAAGTTAAATGTCAGTATAATAACAATGATAAAAAGTAAAAATTGTTGGAAATTATCCTTAATTGTTTTGTATTACATACTTCTATATAGAGCTTCCATTTTGTAACATGTTTATGTCCCAAGTGAAATAAATTTCAATTGTCACAAGCTTTAGCTGCAAATGCACCTGATAACATTTGACCATAATTATCTTTTATTATTTGAAATCTATTTCAGTAATAAGGTTGTGAGTGTAGATTTGTCATCAAGGGTCACTTTTATTATGATTCGATTGGTGGAGAGGGTGTTCAAACTGCTGATTGTCCCTTACATGTTTTCCTTGCTGCATAATGATTGGTACTAAAGTACTAATCAAAATTATACCCAGGTGATTTTCCAGTCATATATTAGTTATGAAAATCTCTGGAATAAAAACCATAAAAATGTGTCAGCATTATTATGACCTGTTATGGTATTCAAACAACCGGTACAAAAAAATGACAATAAATGACTTGTTATAGACAGAAATAAGAGATGTATTTACAATTTTACTGCAAAACATATGTAATTTGAAACGGACTGTAACACCCATATACCGGTTGTTTGAATACCTTAACAGGTCATGATAATACTGACACATTTTTGTGGTTTTTATTCCAGGGATTTTCATAAATAATATATAAGACTGGAAAATCACCTGGGTATAATTTTGATTAGTACTTTAATGTCCAAGTAGGGGCTGGAACAAAAAGGCTTACTGCGGCCAGGATCCAGGGGCCGCTCAAGGGCCCCTGTTTGCAACCCCTGGAACTGCCAAAAATTGCTGGTTATAACTTATAATATAAGGCACACATCATAAACTTGAAATTGTGAAAACATGCAAATTAACCTAGTGGTCAACAGTATTGAACATCATGTTTTGGTTTTTTTTTAGACAAAATGGAAAAGCGTATTTATGCGTTTCCGTGTAGCACTCGCATCCCTCAATGTCAAAGGACCTAGACATATCTCTAAATTGTACTTGGAATAGCATGCATCCATTATAAGTACTTGGCTCACACCAATGTCTATAATAAAATCAAACTGTTACATCGACCATTGGTAGGCATATATACAAATGACAATTTGTTGTTGAAAACAAACCAATTGTTTGTTTCATCTTGTGAAAATCTACTCTGTAGCCACTAGCTGTAACATTGTTTTAATTTCATACAACATGTATGTGTGTTTCTTTCATCTACTGTACCATGCCAAAGTCAGAGCCAAGAACAATGACTATTTCTGAAACTCCAGTGAGGCACATTTGTTAATTCTAAGCAGCACCTATAGGTTATTCTCATTGATTTATAACAACTGCAATTAGTGGCAGTCTATATCAAATCAGTAACAAAAATTCAATTTTTAAATCTTTTTAAATAATGAAACACCAACAAATGAGAAAACATAAAATTTTCACTCTGACCTTTGACAAAACCTTGATGCCAAAATCAGGTAGATATAACCTCAGATTTTTAAAGATACACATGTATTTTCCATTATTATAAAGCCAAATTCAATGTATTTGATAATAATCCTGAAAAGTTTGAACATGCACATTCCAATACTTTAGGAGTTGTGCCATTTCAAATCCACTATCAATTGACATTGTTGTGTAATTAGTCTGGCAGAACTATAGCTGGTCCTTGAAATATTTGTATATAGTCTTGTTTTTGATTAGGCCAGGGTTTCCGTTTTGAGGATCAGGCCGATGAACTATGATCATCATTAAGAGTTTTAAGAAATTCAAGCTAACATACAAGATGACTGCCATTCCATGTCTTCGGCTGTAACGGCCACCATATTAATCCAAGGATTATAATTTCAGTAGCTAGTCACAGGATTTTGGGGGTCAACAAATTTACTGCAACCATTTGCAAGATTGGTCTTAAATTATACAGTATAATACTACAAAAAATATGACCACCAATATTCCCTAACTAGTATGTTTCCCAATAAATCTAGGCTGATATTTTTGTGTCTAGCCATATGTTTTATGGTTAATATTATTTTAACTATTTATCAGATTTGTGTGGAACTTCATCATATAAATTTCAACAGGCCCTAATTTGTATTTTGACTAAAACTTGTTTCGCAACAAATCTAACATAATACAATCTAATATAACAGCAAAAGTATTATTCTGAGTTTATTATAAAGCAAAGTACATTAAAAACACAAATTTGTGGTAATATTGGTGGCCATCTTCAGTTTTCTATGTAATCCCTAGTATTTAACTCTCTACTTTTTAATTACTGTGAATTACTAAGTACTCTATCAATCAGTTTGTTCACAAGTATTATTACATGTACCTATATGAGCAGAGAAGTGGGGAAAGAAAACTGATCTTTCCCTAGAGAAAGAAAACAAAAACAATCTTCCCGTAGATACATTCTGACGTCATAAAAAGTGCTTCTCTATAGGCGGTTAATTGTGTGTGTGTGCGTAAGAATAGTTTCTATGGTGTCAGTCATGTTGACAACAAACTGACGTCATGAACATACATCTTAGCCATATTGATAATGGGTATTAATATAATACCCAACTCACTACTCGGCAATACCGATTTATCTTGCACTCGTCTATCAATTCACCCATGCAAGATAAACAGTATTGCCTCATACCTCGTTGAGTAATGTCTAAAAACAATCAGGAATCTTCTAAAGTTAAATGGTTTTCTATTTTATGCTGATGACGAGTTTGCATGCCGCATTAAAAAAATTTTTTACCGAGATCTAAGCTATGCTCATAATGAGTTATTTTGGCCCTTGGCTTATTCAAATATAATGAATTTAAAAATTCAATGTTATTGATGGACATTTTTATGTCTAATAGACTTTTTAATTTTCTAGTTTAGAAATCTGACATTTCAATTTTGTTGGGTTCTGGCAGTGACATATTTTGTGAATATTTGTCAAGGAATTAATTTTATGTTTCAGAAATAATTTAATTGGCCCATGTTTCAAATTTATATTTCTTTGTATGTCTAATTTTCTAAATTCTATAAGTGTTTTAACACATGTAGTACCTGAATACAGTCTATAAATATCACCACTTTTCATAAGAGCCTTCAAATTCCACAAGAATGTAAAATTCTCTTAAATGATAACCACATTAAAGACTGTGAAATATAAATTTTTAAAAATTCCACTTTGGGTCAATCACACATAAAGTAAAGCATAAATTGTACAAATTTATTATATTAACCATGAACCTACATTGTAAATTCATCAGTTTACACTGCAAGTTAATTTTTTAAAATAAAGTATGGACATAAAATGTCATTTTTGGAAATATATAATTAGTATTTAAATACAGATTTTAAAATTGATTAATAATTTAATAGAAAAATTACTGTAATAAATAAAACTTGCGCACACCCAGTTAAACGAGATGTACACTCAACTGTCTCAAAATCCTCCGATAGGATATAAATGAGGCTACTAATTTTAAACTCATGCAGAGTAAAAACTTCAACTGTCAACACTATTGCAATGTGTAAGTACCATTAAGAGCTAGTAACATTGTAAAAATGTAATAATGTATAAAAATACATGAAATATCCAAAACAAATGTAATTGGTTATGTAAGCCAGTCTGAAATAGTAACTTCCCACCCTGTTGTTCATCTGAGATTACAAGTGTAAAACAAGTCGACACTATATCAAAAGCTACACTCTGACACTTCATTCAGAAAAGAACTATAATGATGTGCTACTAACAAAAAAGGACAACACACCCAGCTTCTAATTTAAAATGGTTAATTTCAGAAGAGTTGAAAAAGAAATTTTAAAAACCTGTCTGCAATGTAACAGATGATAGCCTAGAACAATCTGCATAAATAACTACTGTACACATTTAAAACAAAACATTGTCGCCACAGAACAAAAGTTAATTTTTCAGTTTTATAAGAAATCTTTAAAATTGGGTTATGTTGCTTCTCAATTTCATGTCAAAACTTTTGAATGGCTGTAAATACTTTATTAACAAGAAACAGTTTTTGCCACGAAAGGCAAGTGATCACCGCTCCTCTCCACACTCGCCTGGAAAGTATTAGGAGAGTGGCAAATTGATAGACAAAATTGCAATAAAATGTTTAATACAATTCATTTGAAACTTCATGAATGTGATTGCTCACCTAGCACTATTTCAGGTGAATTATCTTCAGCTCGTCTTCCAGTTTGCTCATGGACTGAGAAAGATACTAAATATGAATTTTGACCATCTCAACCTATTTCACTCTATTCTTAGTATTAAAAAAATAATAATAATAGTGAATTCCTACCAGTATTGAATGTCAAAATACACAGTTAAGCAAATTAAACCTTGTTCAAACAGTGGACAGCTATATACTTAAGATTCAGATCCATATCAACTAGCATTCATTAAATAAATACTAAATTTATTAAACATGAATACCTGAACACATATAGTTTACTGTTACTCATAACTGTCAAATTGATTGGACACCACACACAAATATTGTATCATGTGCCATTTCAACTTGGCTAACACCTACTTTTAACAATTTCAACTGGGTACTTTAAGCTACAACTGTAATAGCAGTTACTGTTGGTGCACTTTTAACAGAGTGACAAGTTAATTATAGCAGTTACTGTTGGTGCACTTTTAACAGTGACAAGTTAATTGACTTGACTGCCTCACAAAACATCAAAAAAAAGAGAAGAAATCGTATCAGGAAATCTCATCTACTTGATTACACTTTACTTCTAACATAATGTATGTTTATTCCTACAAAATGCCCAAAGTCAAGTCTATAGTATAAATATATTACCACTGACAGCAAATCACAAATTGTATAGTAAAGAAAGGAAAGCACAGAAGAGTTTACTAAAGAAGTTGAATAACCACAATTAAAGTGCACATAAAAAGGTCTGTAATCTGGTATATAGGACTCCCCACGACACAGCACATACTGTACCGACAACAATATATGTGAATAAACACACTGTGCAAATAGAATCTGTACATGTGTAAGTCACCACCAACAATAAAGACATGTTTGTGAGATGTCGCCCTCAAAGTCTTGTTCACAGTATGAAGCAGGTAGACTATCTCAAGATTCCATTGGCAGTATGTATCCACAGTGTTTTAACATTAGCAGCTGTTGTGGGGCGTTTTCACAGCGGTGCATACTTTCTGGTCCACTCAGCCGCTAATTTGTTGTACTTCTCTCGATCTTGTTTATATATTTTGGCAATTTCTGGGACTAACGGATCATCTGGATTAGGGTCTGTTAGTAAAGATGCGATGGATAGAAGGACTGAAAGAAAAAAACAGAAAAACTGTCAAGATATAAATATGTAACAAAAAATATCCTGCAAGTAAATATTAACAGTAATTTGTTAATAAAGTGCTATAATACTGATTTTATTATGTCTGATAACTACAAATAAAATATATGTGATGTTACCCTCTGTGGGTTGTTTTTTTTTTAAATGACAAATAGGATATTTACCTATAAAATCACTAAAGGCATGATTTTCCATTTCAGATTTTGGCAAATTCTATTTCCCATTCTGGTAAATTCCATTTTTCTCAAGTTTCCAGTTAATGTCTAGCGATAATTTCAATTTTTACTACAAATATTGTGAAATTCTCCCATACAAATTAATTGATTAGTCTGAAGTGTTATGAATGTAAGTAAGTTAAGAAAATTATTAATTTATTTTTTAAAATTAACCTGTTTATGTGTTTTCACTCAAGTTTGTGTAATTGTCAGTGAACTGTTTTATATAATTTTCTTGTGTATCATGTGTTCTTGTCAATGTAAAACAAATTCCTTTTAAAGGTAATAAAGTATTTTATTACATAATGAGAATATATCTGCATTCTTATTGGTCGAAAACCAGTAACATGACCTTCAGTAAATAATAATATTGCCCTCAGTCGGTCTCACCGGTCCGATCAAAAGTGATATTGTCCTGGGAGATTTAACCAATGAAAACAAAGAAGAGAAAAAATTATATTCAATTAATGAGTAGGTAACGTAATGCAGCGTCAACTGCTAATCTTAATGACAAGTGACAAAACAATAAAAATTGTATGTTAAAAAGAAATAATGCAATTTTTTTTTTTAAATTGTGAATTTCATTTCAGTTAATGAATACCTGCATGATTCCATCAGTTTTTCCGTGATGGCAAAAAAATTGGAGAAAGCTTGGAGAGTTTTCTTTTATGGATATATTACCTGTCCTCAAACATGTGCAGCATTCAAAAGAAGGCGGTGGGTCCCAGAATCCGTAGATGCATCTGTCTTCTCCCCAAGGACCGGATAGAGTCTGACAAGTGGAAGAATAGGCCAACCATGGTAACCCAATAGAGACAACATATGACAACATGCAGACAAAAGTTCCGGCACCAGTGCGTGAACTGTGCAAAAGAACTAAAGTCTAAGCGGTCCTCAGCTGTCGATTCGGTGGACAGCTCAGTGTGAAGTCCAGAATCCAACAGTAACTTCAATGACGACAAGGATGGCTTGTATTCACCAGAGTCTGCGCTGCAACAACAGGACCCAGATGATGAAACCCTTTGGCATCTTCCGTGGAGACATCCCTCAGATAATAGTTGACTAAGATGGGAGTCCGTAGCCCCAAAACAACCAGTGATAATGTGGTGAATGGGTGTGTTGCAGTGCAGTGACATCGTGGCGCCAAGGCACGTAACCTATGCGGGTTAGTAGCTGAAGGAGCAGGCAAACCTGCCTTCCGATAGGCACCCAGGATAGTAGATCGAATACACGTGGACACCGTAATCTTCGTAATATCCTTCAAATAACTGGTTACAGGAGGAAAAGTCTCTTGCGATTCTGATGACAAGAGCTAGACCTCTCAATGTAATGGTGCAGGGCTCTCACAGGGCACAAAGCCAAGTCTTCAACATCAGCTGGACCCACAGCGGAGAAGAGGACTGGAACCAAATATGAACGATGTGCTTGATCCGGCAGCCGATTCTTCGCTACAAAGGTCATAAGCAACCCCAAGATAACCGCACTGCGATCTCTGTGAAACCGGACCAAAGCAACATCTAGCACATGGATCTCAGGAGACACGAGCAGCCGCGACGAACCCCAGCAAAAAGACCGTCTTCTGTGTCAAATCTTGCAAGGAGGACGACTCAATATGTTCATATGGTGCGGTAGACAAGGCTTGTAGCACAAGATTCAAGTCCCATTTTGGTGGACGAAAATGATGAACTTGATTTTCAAGCTTGAATCCCTTAATCATCTTATGGATTTCAAGAATACCCGACAAATTCGTTCCGGTAGCAACATCACTGAAATGTAGCCCGCAATAGTTGACCACATCAACTTCAAAGATATACGTAAATACATCAAAAAGTCAGCAAGACAAGTCCCCCTGAATAGTCTGCGGTCTGATTTTCTGCCGGACACACCATCAGTGAAAACAAAGCCATCGGACATTGTAAGCCACAGTAGTAGATGATCTGTGAGCTTTCAAGATGGCTTCCGTGATTTGTGAAGAAAACCCTTCCTTCCTTAAACCCTTGGTGATAATGTCCACACGTGCAGTTGGAAGAAGCGAGGTTGTGGATGGTGTAACCTTCACGTGGGATGCAGCAACAGATGATCCCAGTCTAGTAGAGGTAGTGGATGTGGATTTGGATCTGCAAGTCTGATGAGATCTGGAAACTACACCCAGCGATGAGCAGAAGCCGACAGTGGGACTGCTGGAATCTCTGCAGCACCCTGGAGAGCAGGAGTGGAAGTGGAAATGCATAAGCGTCCATCTAGTCCCAAGTAATGGCCAAGGCGTCTAGAACCAGTGTGTCCGGATCTGGTACTGAGACACATAAACCCTTAGCTGGTGGTGTCGCAAATAGGACGATGTTTGGTGTCTATAAGTGTTTGCACATCCATCGAAATGCCTCTGGATGCAACATCCATTCAGTAGATTGTGGAAATGACGGACGAGACAGTGTCGGCGAGCACATTGGATACCTCTGGAATGTGGCGAGCACAAAGATGCAGAGGAAATCCCGGCGACCAATTAATAAAGACAGTTGAAGAAGACTGGTAGTGTGTTCCGCCCTGGCGACTGATGTAAGCCGCCGCGAAAATGCTGTCTGTGGCCACCATGAGAGAGGCTCCAATGAAGGACTGCAATGTATTATGTAGACAGCTAACAGCTCCAACAGGTTGATGTGAAAACCGGCTTCTTCTGGAGACCACAGCCCCGATGTAGTTTGGGTGCTGAGATGGGCATCTGACAACTGTGATGCATCGAACCATGGAAGGTCCCATCGGTCACCGTGAAGTCCGATTGTCAAGACTGTGTGAGCGGTGTCTTTCTATATGCGGCCCATGAAAAGCAGTGAACAAGCATGCCGATCGTTTGCGCTGGAAGTACTGGCTGCCCGTGGTACCTAGATCGTGTATGGTCCTATCGGAACCCATCGGAAGCTCTGGAATCAGGTTCAGCAACAGCCACTGGACTGGAGCTGCGGTGACCATGGAGGCCACCCAAACAGCAAAGTCTCTCGCAACATTGTTGGTAACATCATTTTCAGGACTGCCGCAACTGAGTCAGCAATGGATGGTGGAATTTGCTGAAACCAGCGCCATCAATGTCTCCACTTTCTTCACGCGGGTAGCCACCACTCGCAGGTAAGCAGCAACACCGTTGACAAGACCCAAAAAATTCACATCTCGCGTCTTCTTCACAAGAGTCCCAGACAAAGTTCATGTGGGTCTCTCCCCGCCTTTAACTTCTTGCATCGAAGACACAACTTGACAAGTCTCAACGAGCTAGAATCTGACATGATAATTTCAAACTGTGAAATAGAAGAAAAAACCATAAGTCTGAAAAAGTCTGTTTAAACAAAAGTCGCCATATTGCAAATGGCGGCCACACTTTGTTAACCGGCACACACAAGTAAAACTTGTTAAGCAAGTGAATTACGCCAAAATAAATACACTATCAGGTTGTAACAATATGTAGGAAGAAATCTCCACATAATACAGCAATAAGATAAGAAAAAAACGATAAATGACTCTGAATAAATCAGACCCAAATAAAAGATGTCCGAACCACAGTTTAGGAAAAAAGAAGGAAGTTACAGTCACGTGACCGGAACTAGAGGGAGTATGCAGTAGAAGAATTTATGCCATCCCATTGGCTGTTGAGATATTCGGACCAGACTACTAGCGGTTGGAAGGGGGGGGGGAGAGACAGTGCACTTGTTTGAGGACAGGTAATATGAAAACAAATATCTCCTCTACAATCAAATAAAACCTACAAATAATATTATACAAATGAACTTTTAATGGAAACACTTTTTCAGTTCTGTGTGATGTGATCATCGGAACCCATCAGAAATTGATTTTTGGTAATCACGAGTTATGGATTTTAAGTTCCATGATTTTGCCAAATGTTTCTGTGAAATCTAGAGTCCTGCATACAATGTTAGTTAAAGCTTAGATTCAGTAAATATTGTGAATTTGTTTAAACAGTTTTTGCTACTACCTGGATAGTTATAGACCATTACCTTTTTGAACTGTGAGGGCTGGTGACCACTGCGATCGCAGTATGTCTAAACATATACTGCCATTACTGTTGATATTGGGATGGTAAATTTTCGTTGCAAATGACACCTGTTAACACAAAAAAATACACATAAGTAATGTACAGGTACATGTATCACCATAAGCAAAATGAGAGTAAATTTTTACAGCTGTCCAGTTATTAGTGATGACCAACATGTAATATTCAGCTGCACAACTTAATAAATTAAAACTAACCCCTGCCACATACATTTTATTAGCAAAACTGGCCTCGGTGGCGTCGTGGTTAGGCCATCGGTCTACAAGCTGGTAGGTACTGGGTTCGGATCCCAGTCAAGGCATGGGATTTTTAATCCAGATACAGACTCCAAACCCTGAGTGAGTGCTCCGCAAGGCTCAATGGGTAGGTGTAAACCACTTGCACTGACCAGTGATCCATAACTGGTTCAACAAAGGCCATGGTTTGTGCTATCCTGCCTGTGGGAAGCGCAAATAAGATCCCTTGCTGCCTGTCGTAAAAGAGTAGCCTATGTGGCGACAGCGGGTTTCCTCTAAAAAAACAGTGTCAGAATGACCATATGTTTGACATCTAATAGCTGATGATAAGATAAAAAATCAATGTGCTCTAGTGGCGTCGATAAATAAAATAAACTTTACTTTTTATTAGCAAAAGACATGTATTACAAAACAAATCCTGATTAAAAAAATTAAAGTTTTTACCTTCTACTGTAACTAATTCTCAGTTTGCTTTTGACAAATACATGTATTTTAGAGTATATCCATATCTATACATGTATATATCTATCCTATAACTTACCCATGATATCCATGTCATAAACCCATGTGATAATTTACTTTATTAACCCGGCTTGTAAGTCGAAGAAATCAGGCATTCAGGCAAAATTAATTATAGCAGTTTATTTGGAGGTTTTGGTTTTTTACTTATTTATTTATTTAATATTGTCTTTTTCTTTTTTTCATTGCATTATACAGATATTGAATAAATTATGGTCTACATTGAGCTAGTTTTGAATTTGGGTTTCCAGTATATACATGTAGATCGTTAAATAAAGAGGAAACAAAAAAATAAAGGGGGCAACAAAACGCAATAGTAGGATGCTAAATTTAAATGTAAGCTACAGTAGAAATGAAAACCATTGGAGACATCTCACCCAATAATGATTGCCAAATATGGCAGAAAGTGACAGTTTTTAAATTAATGGAATATCATGATCTGGTAAACACCCAACATCGATTAAGACTAACCAAAAAGCAGCTAAAGCAATACATGTCTCCTAGCTGGGCCCGTGCTTATAAAACTTAAAGTCTAGACTTTAATAAAGTTCAGACTTCAACGTCATGGCAACGCCATTCAAATAGCATTACGTTAAAGTCTGGACTTTATGTTTTATAAGCATGGGCCCAGGGCCACGTTAATTTCCTAAGTTCAAGGGCCATAACTCTGTTGAAAATTAGGTTGATTGAAGAAAAATGAAAAATATAATAAAAGAATGAACATAATTAATACAAGAATTTAAAGACTATTATTACAATTCAAAGACTTTCAAGGAATTTAAAGACCACTACAAACCCAGACATATAAAAGACAGAAAAAATCAGGGCAACACAATTTTGTTAGTGTCACCTCAACCTCTGCCCATACCAACAAAAAATCCTTAAAATTTACTATTGGAAATGAAATATAGATTACAAACAACTAGACCTAGATCCATGTACTAGTATTTAAAATTATACAGCACAACCCATAAAGTACTATTCTTCAATACAACAGGAATAACCCAATAATTTCTTGTCATGTATCAACCTTACTATACAGAGCATGATTACCAATTAATACTGAATGCTATGAAAATCCAGCTATGGGAAAACAGTGTCAAATATCAATTCCAGTAATGACTTAAGTAACAAAGTATATGTACAGTCAAACAACATTTAATCAAGCAGATATAAAACTATCCTGACGTTCAAAAGAAACTTTAGAAGGCTTGCAATTGTATTATATAGAAAATCAATAAACAGAATGGTGGAATATCAAAGTATCATGAAGTTCGACATCTAAACGTCACTATGCACTTTGTGATACATGCAAAATGTTTGTAAGGTCAGGGTATGCACTTGGGACTTTTTTTTGACTGGCCAATCGGGCCACTCACAGCAACACTTTGACTCGCTCGTACAACTTTTTAATGGCCCGCGACCGAATTTCGTTAAAGAAAAAGAACTTATTTAAATTGCACTTTAAAAATATGTTATTATATCATACAAACAATAATAACAACACAAAAGAAGGAAACAGAATTTGTTTTAGTTGTACAGTATTACAAAATTAAATTATAATTATTATGTTGTCACAGGACCCACACAAATCAAACATCTGGAATGTTTTACCAAAGCTTGGTGCTATTAATAATTATGGTCGTATGACAAGGAATTAAAAAAATACTAAGCTGACAGCAGTCTATGTTGGCATCGTTCACAGAGACAATTGGGTGTTTGAGAATAGTAGACTCAGTATATTTCGTAACAAAATGAAAACGTACCAACACAATGTAACTTCGGAAAACCTCAGGCTCGTAACAAAATCTTTCTGTGAAACGTAGCGTAGTGGAATGTGATGAGTTGTTCTGATTGTAACTAAATGGAAAGTAAAGACGGACATGGCCTAGGTGTTCCGATTGAACTTACAAATATATTTATGTGGTCAAGGTTTTCCGAATACATAATCAAAACCGGCCGAGGCATTCCGAATGGTTTTAGACTGTTCGATAGACTGGGGAAGTGGTCGCCATTATGTCCTATATGGATTTGGTTCCGCAGATACTAATAGAAAACCAGTTGAAGACAATACATAAAAAATAACTTTCCGATCTCTTACAAACATTAGTTATTTGCATTTTGATACATAGTACAATATGCAGAAACTTTCGGTTGCCAGACGGTCGCCACATGATAAGGTTTTGACTTGTCCAATGCTACCATAAAGTAAGGTGGTTTCTAAATTGGTTCTTTTCCTTTAGCAACAATATTTATCAAATTAATCCAATTTTATATATGTATATGTAAAAACTTCTTTTGGACGTCAGTATATAAACATTCTCAAAGATATATATTTTTAAAAACCCACAAAACCCATAAAAAAAAAAAAAGATAAATAAACTGATTAAATAATTAGCAAAATTCCATCCCCACTCCAGCAAGTGAAACAAGAAAACCAAAGCATGTTGGTTATTAAAAGGTATGTTAATGGGACAGTATTTATAAATTCATGCCCATGAACAAGTTACAACACACATTTTAAAAAAAACATATACTCAAGCAAAAACAAGTTAACAAATATGTGACATGTTCCGTGACCATATTAACTCTGGGCTTCTAGATTATCGTAGCCCCACTCCCATGGCTAGTTATATTCAATGTTGGGCTAGTAAATAACTTCTACTGCCATACCCGACAGCTTGTGAATCTTTTTCAGTCAAATGTTGCAGTCAAGTCTATTTTGTAAATATGAATATCCTGCCCCCACCCTACACCCCAACGTTAGTGTTTTTAAGCTCTACATGTATCTCCTTCTTTAGGTGACATATCTGATTATTACTATTATTTAGTAAAATTTTATAAACTTAAAGTAAAGGAGGGCTAGTGAATTTTTAATCGTGCCTAGTAAATTTTTAAAATCACTGATCCCATGGCTAATGGATTTTATAAAAATTCTAGAAGCCCTGTAGCTATAGATAATAAACTAAAATGCAAACTTTAGACTAAAAAAAGTGCATTGTATCATAACTCATTTACCTTTGGTGGTTTGAAGGGATAGTCTGTTGGAAAATGAACATTCAGGAAAAATGTTCCACCAGAATATGGACTGTCTTGCTGAAAAAAAAACGAAATTTTAAAGCAATTGATTTTAAGTCAATATAGTAATACTTTTCTGTTGCACATAACATTTGTTTTGATGCAACAGTTAATAAGTAACCTCAAAGAAGTTTAACAAATCACCTGAGTAAATTGTTGACCCAACCTACCACTCTCATGGGAGTGCACACCACCAAAGGTCTGTGGTGAAGTGGGGGGGGGGGGGGGGGGGGGGGGGGGGGGGGAGAGAGAATGACCAAATTCATGATTTCGTTTCTCAATGGGTCAAGAAGCTTCCCATTTCCCATAGACTAGTAGCTGTTTAGGAATTACAGTTTAAGTGCATGTTCTCTAAATTTGGTTAGAATTAGTCAAGTAATTTTGGAATTAGTCAAAGAAATAACAGTTTTAATGCATTTCACCATATAAGATAACTACACATGTATAGAAAAACTGCACCACATCTCCTGGGAAAAATAGCAGACCCAACACCAATGACATTAAAAAATTTGACAAACCACCTATACTGTCCTTTACATAATTATATGAAAACAATTTGGTTATAATAGTTCTGGAAGTAGAAAAATTTGGGGTTCTTTAATTATATTTATTTTCATCTTTTGGGTCATGCCTGCCCCACAGGTCCCTGAGAATCTGAATGATGAAATTCACAAATCACTCTCTATTAATTTTGTTTAAGTTTTCTTCTAACAATTGATTGATAGAGTTACTTCCCTTCAAATTGAAAGGTAAGTTTGGCAACTTTCATGAGATATCGGGCATGGAATTCCAATTGTCGGAAAATCGTCTTCACGAAAATATGTGATGTTTTCCAATTTACTCAAGCGACAAACTGGCCTTTTAGAAATTTAGGTACCTTCTGATAAGCAAGGGGAGGGGTGTTTACCAATACTGATGACGTTTACTGCTAAATCAAAGGATTAAATATGTCAGTAAAATCTTGATTCGTTTCATTATTTTTTGTAAGTGGTCACTGGTAACTTTGCTGGTTACCCTCCAAACTACACACTTCTTTTTCAGTTTTCATTTAAAAAGTTGTTAGTTATAACTTATTTAAGTGCTTCTATCCAATTAAGGTTAAAGCACATCTGTCCTGGACAGACAGTCCAACTGCCTCGACTGCCTGCCCAGGACACCACAGAGACGGGTATAATAAAAATAAATTAAAAATAATTTAAAAAATTGTTTTTCATCATGATTGTCCAGTCACTCAAAGGACAATAATGAATGGTATTGTTGGTTTGCATTATGTATTTCTATACATGCAGAGGTTATTTTGGATACTGGTAGTCTACACCTCTATTTAATATCCAAAAATAAAATTATTTTCCAAAATAAAAGTATTTCCTACCTACCTACTCTATATTTTTCCAGCATGTAATAGGAAACAAGTAACTTTTTTTTTTCAACCTTAAGAAAAAAACTAAGAAAAAACAAACAAATTAAATCACTTACTGGACCTTGTATACAAGCTTGCCAATGAAACACTGAAAGAAATGGTGAAAGGCTTTTAGTTGGAGAAGAAAACAAATATGATCAATACTGATTATTTTTGGTGATGTTTATACATGTACATGTATGTAAACATTCATTTAAGAATTGACTGAAAAACCTTGATGTATGACTCCGTGTAGGGGGTTATACAAAAGTGTGCACATATTTTTTTCAGTTCACAGATGTACTTGCATATATAAACCAAAATATAACTGAGGTCTTACAATCAAATTTATATGCATAATTTAACAATACATGTTTATTGACTCATATGTCATGCAGTAATGCAAACATTCATTAATTACATATATTATTTGAATCAGATGATTGCCAAATGAAGTCATTCGGTAAAGGACGTTATTTACTAGCTCACTGCATTTTTACGGGTTTAGTTATGTTGGAAAGAACTGTCAAATTTGTGGCGATTAGTAATGTTACCCTGCATACCATCTAGCAAAGTTATGATACTAGCAACAAAGGTGTTAATTATCAGGCAGTGATGTAACAACACTTTATTATAAAGGGGTTTTAGGTCACAGGAAGCATGGTTGCATGATATATGAAACTCCCTTACTGTCTTTTGCTGAATCAACGGGGCCTGCCGAACATCCTGCTGGTGGGTCTTTTTTCAAATCTAACAGTTCCTGAAATAAAACCATGAATGTATGAATGAATGAATGTTTAACGACACCCCAGCACCAAAAATACATCGGCTATTGGGTGACAAACTATGGTAATGCAAATAAATAAAGTGATGATCAACATCAATATAAAAATTCAAGGTTTAAACAAAAACAGTGTAAAGAATAGTGTAAAGAACGGTGCAAAAACACAAATATCACAGAATTTTACTCAAAACTTCAATTTTGTGCTGTATTGGCCATTCTCAAAGAAAATGTTAAACCCCTGCACCACGGTGAGGATACAGCACGCGCAGGGGTAAAACCATGATGGTTGTGACATACATAATAGTACATGCATTCACAAAGAATTAATTAAACTTTTTAATTTTTAATTTTCATGAAGTATTAATCAGTAACTATCATCTATCAGGGTTCATACACTTAAATATTTTAATTTTCCAGGACTTTTAAGCACTATTTTGGCTCATTTTCCTGGACTTTTTCACCCTTTTCCAGGTGTCTGTATAAATTACCTGAAAAAGAATTTTGTTTAAAAGCACATAGTCATGGATTTAGTGGGCCTTATTTCTCTAAATATGGATTATAAATGGAAATTACATTCATTTGGAATACTAAATCTTGTTATTGTATCATCCAAATTTTTTAATTGAACCACAATCAAGAGAATTCCATGACACGCTTCATTTTTAAAATTTGGAACTCTTCTTGTGAAAAGTCATAAAAGTATGGCAAAACAGACTCGTAGTGATGAGGCTATATACAGGGTTTAAAACTGACATGAAAACAATTGTCGCCAGCAGGGCCAGTTGAAGAAAAATCTTACTGGCCCGTCTCATATTCAACTATAGCCCTCCAATTTAACTGCACAGCGAAAATCAAAACTAGAATTTTCTTTGTTGAATAACAACTATGTATAATAATAACCATATATATATATATATATGTCTGTTTGCATCAAAAGGAAAACGATGAATTGGCATGTAATTTCGTAATGAATAAAGTTAAAATTCATATTAAAAAACACATCATTAAGTTTTAAACTCATACCTACCCAAATAACATTTTTGTTATTCTGCAATACATTTTTGAGCTATATTTGTTTACAGCCCCAGACCAAAATCGTAGAAGCTGACACCGAGTGTCAAAATATAGAACATGTTCTATAATATTGTCTTCTGCCAGATATGTTGTTCGCGCCAGCAGAGACGCAGTGTGTTTTGTCACATTGGTCATTTGATTCAGTTTCAGTGCGTTTCTTTTTTAAATGGTAATGCCATACTCTAAAATCGATGGTCGCTCAACAGACTACCGTTGTAAAATTCTTAGTCGCCCGTAGCCAATAAAAGTCGCCATGGGTAACTGCTAATTTTCAACCCTGTATATACATGTATACGACAGCCATATAATGGAGTCTTGAATTTCATATATATACAACCACCGTGTATAGAGACTTGGCAAATGAGGGCTGGCTATATACATGGCAAATAATTAAAAATATATTATTTCATGACAAAATAACGGCGAATACACTGAAATAAAATAATAAACAGTCAGAATATGAACTCACAATTTTTTTTATTATTATTAACTATTTTATGGAATACTTTCCAAGAGGAGTGAAAGGATATGACATAATCTAACAATGTCAGTGTTCGAGATTAACGGTATCCCAATATCCCAGAATTTAATTTTGGATACCAAACTTCAATAATCCAGTATCCCACCAGGATACCATATAATGTTGTTGGTTTTTTTAATCCTGCGTTTTTATTTTTCGCTGAAACAATGAAAGTCGTCATTTACTGGTGAAGTTAAAGGAAGGGACAATTACGGCATTTTGGTCTGGTATGCATATTCAACGATATATAATGCACATTATTGCTTAATATCAACAAGTATAATCGTATAGTTAATTAATAAAACGGTTAAATGTAACGGCTATTATATATAACGGGCGCAGCCATTTTGTACCATCTCAGTGAGTACGCCCTCTGGCGAGTTGGTGGTTACGTAATACTTAACGCGTAACGTCAGGAATGAGCCTTAGAAATAGAGAAACACAATCTCCCTGGTTTTTGCGGGATGATAAATAGTCATACATTGCAATGTTCTGTAATAATACACATCCCAGTAAGCCAGCAATAAGTATATCCAGCACTATATATATTATTTGTCAATACAAAATAAAATACCATTGTCAAAGTGGCTACACAACAAGTCGAAACAATTAACAATGTTTTGCCCATGCATTAACCTACGTACTGAAATCATACACAGTGTTTTCCTAGTTAATTGGTCTATGCTGTTAGTTGCTTCTACCTGTGATTCCTGATTGGCACGTGAGTATTTGATTGGTAACCAGACGAGCCAATTAACTGACGCTGTCTAGACACAAAAATACACACCGGTATTGTGGAATATTACCGGTCGCCCCTAAAATTGTAATGGACATGGTTTATTACTATAAATACAATATCAATTTTCTAAACCTATAAAAGTAAAACTATTGATCAAGTAGACTTTTCCATCTAAAACCACAGAACTGACCAATTACGTTGTCCCAAAGAAAAGAAAATTATCACTTGGGTATCATGGGTTGTTGTTTTTGCTCCAACGTAGCATATCAATAGGCCTAATAGTGTACATTTTTCCTTTAGATTATTAAACAGAGAAAAATACTATAACCCCATTTTGTTCCGTTAATGCAACTTGAAATATATTTAGTTAAATAGTTTATTATATTATTACGTCATTTATGCTGTTTTACAAGTCAGGTTGATCAAAGAGAAGCGCCTTGTCGAAAATTACTGCTTTTGTTTACACTGTACATACAGGAGATGGTCAGGAGCTGATGTCACTTCGCCCCAAGCTATCCCACCGGACGTCACAAAAACAAAACAAAATGGCTGCCCCCAGTTAGCAGGAATAATCATGTTTTTTTATTAACTCTAAAATTACGCGTTTTTCATTTGTTAAAGTATCAGTATGCGTATCAGTATTTTCAAGCTTGTACCCAGTCTAATGCTATGCCGTAACAAGATCTCCCCCAATTCGTACCCAGTCTAATACTACACTGGAGCAATAGCGGCGTAGCAATAGACTGAGAACTGCTAAGTCGCTATTGTTTTTGTTGGATGTTTCCTCCCTTTCAAATTTTACTTTCATATTGATTCCACATCTACAGAAAATTGATATAGGTAGGTTTATCATTAGTAATGTCAGAAACACTTATAGATTACTGCTAAATATTAATTTATGTCAGTATTACTCAAAAATAGATGCAGCAAATATTTTTGCCGATTACGTTTGATTGCGAATTTCACAAATTCCGCAATGCAATTGCGGCTTTGCAATAGACTGGGAACGAGAACAGTGTCGTCTAAGTTTGTTACGATGTTATTTATGAATTTCATTTAAGTGGGATACTAAATTCTCTGCTGGGATACCACATTTTGAAATGTAATTAGTATCCACCTGGGATACTGCCCAAATTTTCAAATCTCGAACACTGAATGTCACAACATTCATTATGGTACAAATGCAAACATGATGACGTCATATTAATTACGTCACACTGGCCTACTTCGTAGACTTCTATCCCTCTTGAAGATGCATATAAAATTAAAATGGAAGACTGCGAAAAATAGTATTCTTTTTGTACTATGAAATCTTAGCAGTGACATATTTATCATATACATTGAAACCCTTCTAAACTGGACACTCTTGGACCAAGACAAAAGGGGTGATTATTGCGGTCAGTTTTACTCTTGCAATAGTTAAAATTCTATTGTGTGTGTGTGTGTGTATGTATGTAGGTATGTTTATTTTTGTATGTATATGCCTGTGTTTATTTGTAATAATGTCAATAGGTAGTGAAATCATATTTAATAAATTTATAATATAAAGACCACACATTGTTGTTATGCTTTCACTGTACATACTATCGAAACTATCAATAGTTGAGCAAACAGTTGTGATAGTTATTGATAGTTGAATTAACTATCGATGCATTGCTATCGAGACACGGACTATCGCAACATATCGATAGTTTGATTATTGTTACACCACTAGTTTAGAGAGGTTAAGATCTGTCCTGATTTTTAGAAAGGGACTCTGTAAGACGTCCGGTTTTGAAGGAATTCTGGTTTACAGAGGGTCCAGTCTTGAGAGGTTTTACTGTAGTATGTGGAATATGTGTCATTGTAATGGGGTTTTTTCATGATTTGTATCTGGACAAAATCATGTAATGTGGGTAAAATCTATCAAAGGAAACAAGCCGCGTTGTGTACAAAAAAGCAACTGACAAAACATTTACTGTAACATAATTTAATAGTATTTTTAACAGCCTCTATTTTGTCCCATACCTGTATCCATTTGTATGTTTAATACAAACAATAAAAGTTATATTTTATTTGAGCAATGAAAACATTTTTAATTTTTATGGATTCGTCAATCTCACGACTGAAAAAAATCCACTTATTTGGCGCCAAATTTGTCAAGTGATCAGAACGGTCATTCTGTCTTTTGTTTCCACTAACTGTCGTCCGATATTTTGTCCTCAGTTACAGATATAATTGATTGTAACTGACGATTTTTACTTTGTCATTTCTGTCATTCTGTTTATTCAGCAGTTCTTATAACATATTGTAAACTTTTCATTTTGGGGGGATATCACCGCTTATAAAATCAACGAAAGTGGTAGTGTTTAGTAGCATTAAAATCATTCATCTTGGGTGCCAAATAATATATACACCGCCACTACAAAAACGAAACTACTTTTTATTTTATCACAGCGATCGATTCATTCGATGATGATGGGAATAACAAAAAATGTCTTTCCACAAAGTCTATCAACACACAACAACATGGTAACCACTAAGCTCTCCCCGCCCCCCCGTTTTTTTTTTCACCCAGCGAGAACACCGAGGAAAGTCCCTCCCAATGTGGTTTGGACTTTAGCATTAATTAATGCTATTTTTAATAAAAATAGTTTTTAAAAAATAATAATAATATATATTTTTTTATTTTAAAGGGGCTTGGGTGCCATAATTTTAATGGTTGGGGTGAGAATGGGTTGATATTGAAAGCGTTCTAAAATTAAATCTAAATTCAAAATGAAACGTCCGTCCTATCATGTATTATTAAAACAAATATATTATTATTATTAATTTTTTTAATGACATATGCGCTGTCACTAAGTGCGTGGGAAGGAAGAAAAATCATCGTCATCAAACCAAAAATCCCCACTGAAAAAACAACAAAACAAAAATAAGAACAAAACAGATTTAGGCCCAGTGATGAGACAGTATGTCAGTATATAAAAATATATTACATATTATAACGTGTTTGTGTTCTTCAAACGTTTATTTATTACCTTTGTGATTCTTTTCAATGCCATTTTCTTTAAAAGGATGCCTAAGCTATCACCTTCCCTGACTAACGATGTCTGCTAGCCTTTTCACCTGGCGGATTAATATGATGATACTACTTTCTAAATATTACTCGTGTACTGCCAGACTGAAATCATCAACAGAAATAGGCCTCCAGCCAACTTTGGTTCCGATATATATTATAAGTAACTATAGACGTATTGTAGCCTAAAGCTGTAGACGCTATGCATCAGAAGGTTCCAGAGGCACTGTAGCTTTACTATTTTATATAGGCCAGTTAAGGTCAAGGTCAATGATGTTAGTTGTAACATGTGTTTAGCGAAACGGCTGTGTTGCACTGAGATTATTACATGTAATAATACCCATCCCAGTAAATCGCAATAAGACTAAAGTATATATTATTTTTCAATACAAAATAAACTACCATTGTCAAAGTGGCTACACAACAAGTCGAAATAACTGTATCATGTTTTGTCCATGCATATAGCCTACGTACTGAAATGATAAACGGAATATTTTCTTAGTTAACTGTCTAGTCTTTTTAGTTGCCTTCACTCGTGATTCTTAATTGGCAGGTGTATATTTGGTAAGCAACCAGACAAGACAATTAATTACCGCCATCTAAACACAAAAGTACGTACCGGTATTATTAACATCACAGAATGAATGAATGAATGAATGAATGTTTAACGACACCCCAGCACGAAAAATACATCGGCTATTGGGTGTCAAACTATGGTAATGAAAACAAATAAAGTGATGATCAACATCAATATAAAAATTCAAGATTTAAATAAAAAACACAGTGTAAAGAACTGTGAAAAAACACAAATATCACAGATAGATACTGAATTTTACTCAAAATTTAAATTTTGTGCTGTATTGGTCATTCTCAAAGAGATTGTTACACCCCTGCACCACGGTGAGGTTACAGCACGTGCAAGGGATAACATCACACAATCTAATTAAAATTAGCTCCACTATTACATGTGGATCTAACACCAGTCAGTTGGAGCTCATGTCCACCAATCAAAACCTTACTTGCAGAATCCTGCTAGTGATTTAAAAATAATTTGAAAACATTCCGAATTATCCTGAGGGTATACGACATGTTTCGTGTGAATTACGAATGCCTTAAAACATGTTTTATTTTATAAAATAAATAATTTGTAATGTAAAACTGAAGACTGATTTAGTTAGGGTTTTTTTTTATAAATAAATAAATAATTTTTAATGTAACATTGAAGACTAATAACCCACCCCGTACGTATTGGTATGGTTCGCTGTAACGCGGCCACTGAAATAGACTCGCCTGATATTTTTAGAATTTGTATGCTCCCAAATAACGTTATAAAAGGCGAAGTGTGATTGGTCAATATTTAAATTATTATTTACAGACGAAATGTTACCTGGACATTGGGGACTATTCAGTGTTGTTAGTTTTAAATCACTGGCAGGATTCTGCAAGTAAGGTTTTGACTGGTGGACATGAGCTCCAACTGGCTGGTGTTAGATCCACATGTAATAGTGGAGCTAATTTTAATTAGATTGAACATCACAGAGTATTGTGAAATAACCTGCCACCCCTAAAATTGTAATGGAGATTATCAGCCGTCATACTTTATTACTGTAAATAATTCTGTAAAACTCTTGATTAAGTCAGTGGCTAGCGAGTCTCTCCTGGGTTGTCATGCCACGAACTGAACAGTTCAGGCCCTTTTAAGGGCCCTATGGACAACCTAGGAAGACATTTCAATGCCATCTAGGTCTCCTTAACGAGCTACTCTCGGCTTACTAAATTCCAAAATTATATACGTAGTTCCCTTCTTTGCTATTTCGACGGACCGTTAAAAAATGCGTCTAATTTCCTTCTCATAAATGCGCACCATTTCTCTTTGGACTCATCCTTCGGGACTCAAAATTCCATAGCACCAAACCAACCCTCCGCCTGTTACCGATCACGGTCGGACGGCAGGTGCTCCCTTGCACCCGACAGTGCAGGCGCCCCCCCCACCCCCCCTTGACCCTCCCTACCCCTTTCCTGTCCTACCCCTTTAATGTACACGTTAAACTCTCCGACTTGACCTGACCTTGATTAAGTAGACTTTCCCATCTAAAATCACAGAAATGACCAATTACATAGTCCCAAAGAAAAGAATATTATCACTTGGGTATGGTGGTTGGTCGTTTTTGCTCTTACGTAGCGTACCAGTAGGCCTAATAGTATGCTTTTTTTCCTTTGGATGTTTTAAGAGAGAAAAATACTATAACCCCATTTCGTTCTATTAACGCAAATTGAAACATATTTAGTTTATTATATTATCAAGTCAAATTATTGTCAGGTTCAGGTAGGTAATATCTAAAGTGATATCTAAAATAATGCCATTAATTTCAATAATGTCTTGATTTACAATTTCATATCATTTCGTCAGGCCTATGCTGTACTTATTCAATAAAGCAATCCAAATTATAATCAAACCACACCTAGGTCCAGACAATCTACCAGAATATTCCTGTAAGTGCCATGTTGGCAATCACCGTATGCAGTAGAACATCCAAGTGTATTTTGTTTGTTTGTTTTTTTGTTTTTTGCAGCTGTATTGTTTAGTCATAAACTCCTGCACTACACTGGCATCTGATAAACCATTTCGGTTCATAAATTCATGCTCAGTTTTCTGGCTTTACAACACCCTCTTTTCCCATTAAATCATTTCAACTTATTTTCGTACTTAAATTATCCAATTAAGGTTCAAGCACGCATACACCTCGGCTATCTGGGCTGTCTGTTAGTTGTTAGTGGTTAGTGAGAGAGAAGAGGGTGTAGTGGTCTTACACATACCCACTGAATCGTTAAAACTCGCTCTGGGTGGGAGCTGGTACCGAGCTGCGAACCCAGTATCTACCAGCCTTATGCTCGATGGCTTAACCACGATACCACCGAGGCCGGTCCTCTTTTCCGAAACAGATTTGAACCTGATAGTATACACAACAAGTGTTCTACTTGGCTGCATCTGATGTTGGCGGAAGGTCTTGTACTTTCACAAATCATCTATCCGTCTGTACTTTTCCCAATTATAAATACTTTTGATGTGGTACTACAACCACAAATGTATGTAAAAAAAAGTGACTGTTCCAAACCAGATACCTAGTTGACTATTAACATACACTAAAGATCCTGTCTGGCCTAGCCCAAAAGTTGGTATGGTAGTAAGGGTTACTTTTTACGACAAAATCCTCCTTTGACCATTGATGAACCTGTGTATTTTCTAATTATTGGACAACAGATATTAAAAAATGACGTTAAACTCCAGACTAAACTTTTTGTCAAAAGGAATTCTTGAATTTGGCAGCCAATTAAAGGCTAATTCCAGATATGACCGACTAAAATTATGTCTGACGCTTTACACTATTGTGATGTTATATATACTTTTTCATCTTTTTGGTGAAAATATTGTACATATTTGTCATCGTTCAGATGAAAAGAATGGACGTGGCAGCTGTAGGCTGTGCTAATGTCGAGTGTCACAGTTAGGGCAGGATATGCTCACTTTTAGCGAATACCTGACATCAGCCTTGCTTTAACACTGATTCATCACATTACATATTGTCACAGCTTTCTGTAACTGTGTTCACTGTCAATGTTTTTGTTGGGGGTTGGGGTTTTCTTGTGCAGGTTTAAATGTGTCAATCTAGTCTTGTGAGTGACAGTCCTTCTACAGACAGGAAAGATAAACAGTCCTGGGGAAAGATAGTCCACCTATAGATAAAACGCATGGCATTGCTTCGTGGTAGCAGTCACGACCTGGCCAAAACGGTACTATGACTGCATAAATATGAATTTTGATTTTGATAACGGTTTTGTTATTCGGATTAGGTGGAAAGTTACAGGCAAATGGAGTACGAATGTTAATGTAGACGAAGACATTGAATTTCTGTTTGTAAAGACTGAAGTTATTGATATTAAGACTGACATTATAAGTCATTGGTGACGACATTGACCTACACTGCCACCGTGTAAAGACAGCAACAATGGGTCTTTATTTTATATTGAGAAAAAAAGGATAGCTAATTATTTGGTTTGAAACAATCTTTAATGGATAATTTTGTGAGAAACGTTCACATGTATAGTTCAGAAACAACGGGTAATTTGTAGCTGTGGTACCACTTCTAGATTATTTGTAGCATGACAAAGTTGAACACTTTAAAAGGTACATTTAACTTATTTTTGAAGCTACCTGGTATCACATGTATCGGCTATACTACCAAGTACAAGTTCAGATGGGAAAAGAGGAAGGAAATGTTTTATTTAACGACGCACTCAACGCATTTTATTTACGGTTATATGGCGTCGGACATATGGTTAAGGACCACACAGGTATTGAGAGGAAACCCATGGGCTGCTCTTTTCGATTAACAGCAAGGCACCATCCCACAGACAGGATAGTACATACCACGGCCTTTGTTACACCAGTTGTGGAGCACTGGCCGGAACGAGAAATAGCCCAATGGGTCTACCGACGGGGATCGATCCTAAACCGACCGCGCATCAAGCGAACGCTTTACCACTGGGCTACGTCCCGCCCCAGGATAACATGAAGCCGTAAAAAACGTTTAACATGAACAATGGAACTCCACACAAGCTTTATATATGTGAAATTGTGATTGTACATAGTCAGATGCAGAGGCATGCAATGGATGTTTTTGTGTATATGGTGATTGCTAAAATGGCAATGGCTGAAATATTTTGGTTGATGTCAGTAAATAGATGACTTTGATCTAGTTGTGGTATTATAATGATTCATATTACTTTTTTGTGATTCGGATCACTTATTGAATTCATACAGCACAAATTGTCTGATGATAGTACATTAGATGACATTTGAAGGCGTATGAAAACTGGTGTCATTATTTTATAGTTTCGCTTTCCTCTAAGACAGTACTGAACTTGACAATATTTTCTATTGTCCTGTCTACCGTTTAATAGTGTTACATCTTTAAGGATTATGCATTATTGGAAAGTAACGACCTAGATCTATGAGTGCACTATTGTTTTGGCTTAAAACTACGGTCATATGTACATCATAATGTATTTTTAATAAGATATTTTGATTCTTTGATATCATTTTCCCCACATGCTTATTTATGGGATCAAAAATCAACCGTTTAGGAGATATAGGGCCTCAAAGTTGGTTTTGGCGGTCATATTGGATTTATGCTAATTAGTACCTTTCCCGGTATCTGATTTTGGCGGATTTTGGATATAATGTTCAGCGGGGTGACCTTGACAACATAAAATCAAAAAAACCTGTTGGAATTTGTTTTAAGTTCAATCTTATTTTGACGACTAATTTTGGAAACGGAGACTGGAAGAGTAGGCCGAGTTCAGCCAGACCAACCAGGAAAACGTCCGCTAGACTGGTTTACGCTAAACCAAATGGCCACGTTGGGAACCAATCAAATAGTTCGCGAACTGTATATATACGTTATAACGTTAGCGAAATGTTCACTGGTTGAACTTGGGCTGAAATCGATTTTCTGATTTCCGCCAACGTGATTTCTTCCCATTTCTTTCTTATTTGGACTCCTTTTGTTCATTCTCCGTGAATATTGCCGAGGTGTAAACAAGATAAAATTGCACTTTTTGAATTTTGAATCTGTTGCTATTTTAACAATATTTGACCTATTGGTCTACAATGTCACTGAATGTGGAAAATGTGAATATAGTAATGAGTGTGAAATAGTTTGAGGGAACCTTCAAAAGTAAATAAACTTTCACAATATTTGATTTATGGGCCTACAATTTTCATTGAATGTGCAAAATTATTTGTATAACTGTATAGACAATTCCATATTTAACAGGGTTAAAGTTTTTTGGGGCGACCACTGTTTAAAAACTAACATATTTGACTATGGGCCTAAAATTATCACTGAAGGTGGAAAGGTGGGTTTGTTGTGGGGATGGTGGTGGTCGGGGTTTTTTTGTGGAGGTTGTGTGTTTGGGGAGGCACCCGATATATACTAGTATTTGGCGTGCAGGAGATGGCCCAAAAGTACTATAAAAATTATCGAAGTGGCAACTATCGTACTACCAGCTAATTTTGGATTTTTATGAAAATATCGGTCCTGACTAGTTCTCAGGTAAAAATTAGGTCCTGCACCTGAGTTAAAAGTGTGGTAGTCACACGGTGGCATTGACTGAACATTTGCTCGAATAATAACTATGGCACCAAACGTAATGGTTATTTCCTTGTCTTCATGGCAATCTTCGTGGTGTGGAATACAAAAAGTTCCTCTTTGTTGGTTGGATCACGTAAAATGTCAGTCCACTTTCATAAAATCTTGTTTTTACCAATAACCTGACATTTCAGGAGTATGCTGGTCACGTCTTTTTCTTTTTGTTTTGAAATAAACAGTTATATGGATGATGATAAGATGAATGGTGAAACCACAGTACATTGCACCTCCATTTTGGTATGGAACTATTCGTGTGAGTCTGTTGGTAATAATAGTAAAATAGATGAAGTGTTCAATTATATTAAGTTTATTATTAACAAATATGTTAATTGAGATGTCTCTAATTTGTTTTGGTTTTGATTAAAATGTATTGAGACTGATTAATAATGATGCTACGCAAGGTATATTACGGTACTATATTAACTCATATTGTGATTAAACTCGGATATATTACCATTGTTCGTGTGTTTTTCAGCTGAATTTAAAAAAAAAATTTGGATAGACCTAGGCCATTTCATTATTAGATCACTAAATTGTAGTGATTATTAATATTTCTAATTTTTCGTGGATTTCATTTTGAGTATAATGTTTCATAAAATTGCTTCGTTTCTTCTAAAATTTTATTTTGTTCGGTTACTACACTGCCATCATCTAATTCTAGTCTAGAGATAAATTTATTATAATAATTTCGGTTTTCCAAATTGCAGAAATATTTACTGGGCTTTTCACCTTCTTCTATCCATTTTGCTCTAGATCGAATGAGTTTGCCCTTTAACGTTTTTCTTCTTATTTCTATTAATTGATTTCTCTTACTTTCTAACAAGTCTGAATTAATATTATCTTCATTTTCTTCTAATATTTTTTATGCTGCGAGGTTAGTCAGTCAAACTGCTAGCTACATATAGTACAATAGTCAAATAAAAACCAGTAAAACAGGATAGAATTGAAAATGGCCGTTTTATTAAACGACATAAAATATGTAATATACATGTAATAGCCACCTAACATTATAGGTGTTACTATTTCAAAAGATCACATAACACATCTCTCCTCATAACAATTGACTATTGTAGGTGGGGGAGAATCCGCCACATTGCTAGTTTTGACAATGGCAGCATGTTTTAAACAGTTTGATGACAGAGGCTGAACGAAGCAAACACCCCCCCCCCCCCCCCCCCCCCCCGTAGCAGTTTGACTGAACTGTAATTATATATATGTAACCTATTCATAATATTAAAGAGAACACACAAACACCAACATATAATGCATATTATTCACATTACTAAAGAGAATAAACGTTCATATCAAATAAGGCTAAGTTAATTATTTTTACCAAAACCGCTCATTTTAATGTCCGGCGGTTAAACCAAAGTCTATCACACATTTGTAAATGTTATGCAACTACCATCTGGCATAATAGATACCTCTCTACCCCAGCACTGGGTCAACTATGTGTACATACCAATCAAGCTGCTAACTAGTTACTACCTTATATTATTGATGTTATTGAATTTACTTTATGTAACTTAGCTTCAGTCATTATATATACCATCACAGGAATGCCATGCATTCAATGTAAACGGTACCTGTATATCCTTGTAATCATGAAATTCTGTGTCTAACAATAGTAGTATATTTATATAATAACCAAGAATGCCATGCATTCGACGTTAAAAACAATGTAATCATGTATCTACCAACAACTGTAATCTAGATTTATATTGGAAATGGGAATGCCATGCATTCAACATCTCGTGTATTATAAGTGAATGTCTCTGAATCGAATACCATAAGGTTATATTTCATACGGTAAACTACAAGAATGCCTTGCATTCGGTGTAGTCTACCTATATAAAACACCCCTGCTGGTTATTTTAAATTTACCCCTGCTGGTTATTTTAAATTTACCGTACTTCAAAGGAGGGGATACGGATATAGCTTTTAAAGGCATTTGAATGCCATCTGCCCATGGCTTGAATATCAGTTTCAGATACCCCCTGTTCCGCTGCCGTGCTTGCCGCGCCTATTCTAAAGCTGTGACTTCTGAACTCATTGGATTTGTACCCAGCTGCTAGTAGTGCTTGCTTTAATGTACTGCAGAAGTATCGGTATGAAATGGTTATACCTCCCGGAAACCTAAAAATGCTACCTGGCGCTGGTCCACGCTCTTTGATGTATTGAAACAACGTGACTACAGGACAAAGATTCTCCGATAATTGTGAATTAAGAACAAGTGTGATTGGTGCCTTGTTATAATGCCCCTTAAATGTGTGGAAGCTAATTTCCAATCTGGACGGGTATTTCATGCCTCTCCGGAAGAACTGCAAATTTGACATTTGAAGGATATTTTTGCTATTGCCGTTACATGTGATTTCACCGACCCTTAGGAATGCATGGAATGCAAGTAAAAACATTGCTTTAATCATGATCCTGTTGTATCCTGAAAGATGTAAAAGATCCAGAGAATTAATGAGCTGATGCAATATACATTTCGTTATTGGCCGTCTGAAATCTGGCTTCATATTACTTTTTCGTAGTCCAGCAAGCATTTTTCGAATGACAAAAAACCGGGTGGGATCACTAAAACACCCTATCTTGTTGATATACCCTATTGCAGAAAGATATGTTGTAATGGTGGAAGTTGCAAAACCCTTATCGACCATATGTGCAATAAACAGTGCTAATGATTGTACACTAATAGGCAAGCAAAACTCAATCTTCAAGACCTGTTTTACAAATTGGTTAAGTAGGAGGAAAGCTCTACGATATAATTGTTTTGAACTATCAGTCAATGCCGAATCAATGAGATGTAGCACAGTCCGGTTTAAATGTGCAACAGTTGTTCCGGAATTAATGCTGGTAGACTGTCCATGTAAGGCGCTTCCTGGTGAAATTGTGTGACCTGCAAACGAGAGAGGTAATCAGCAAATGTGTTGAGTTTACCTGGAATATGTTTGGCTCTGAATTGCACATTAAATTTTAAAGCCGCCAATACCAATCTTCTAATTAAAATCATAATCACGGCATTGGGAGATGACTGCTTATTTATTATAGCTACCACCGCTGAATTGTCGGAGAAAAAGAGAACAGATTTATTAGCTAGTTGCTGACCCCAGTGTTCCAAAGCCACCACAATAGGAAATAGTTCTTTAATGTTGATATGGTACCCTATCATATCTTCACCCCATTCACCAAAGAACCACTGATGGTCCAATATTGCACCAAAACCCAAGTTACTCGCATCTGTATACATTTTTAATTTCTGTGATGATTCCGAAACATTCGGTAAAAACATTCTAGTTCCATTGAAATGGTCTATAAATAATGCCCATACCCGTAAGTCCAATTTTGCATCCTTGGTTAACCTGATATGATGATGTGGTTTCAAAACCTTACAGGTTAGATTAATTAACCTACGCAAAAATGGTCTGCCTGGAACTATCACTACACAGGCAAAATTCAACAAACCTATCATTGACTGTATTTCCTTAAGTGTAGCTTTTTCCTTTCCTAGGAAAAATTGCAAAGAACTTTTGATTTTTTCATTTTTTTCCAACGGCAATCTGGCTACCATCAAGTTGGTATCCAATTCAATGCCCAAGAAAATGATAGATGCTGGAGCGACAGTTTTTTCCCGTTTAATTGGGATTCCTGTACACTGACACAGGTGTAAGACATTTTCTAAAGCGGATTGACATTTGATTGTATTGGGTGGACCTATAAACAGAAAATCATCCAACACATGAACCATAGCACTTACCTTAAAATAATTTTTCATTATCCAGTGTAAGGCAGAGCTGACTTTTTCAAACAACTGGCATGATATTGCACACCCCATAGGCAAGCATCTGTCATAATAGTACATACCTGATATTTGCATGCCCAACAGTTCATAATCCTCGTGTTTTATAGGAATTATTCTGAAGGCAGACTCGATGTCTGTTTTAGCTAACAAAGCCCCAGATCCAATATTGTTAATTAAATAGATAGCTGTATCTTTTTTCTTTTTTTTTCTCTTTCACAATTTAGACCAATAGTCCAGTCTGTAAGATAAAATGAGCTGTTTTTTCCAGTTCGCCTCTCTTTCCATAGAGTTTGGTGTGTATGGCAGTTTCGATTGGCCACTCAGCTTGTCTCAGGTCTTGATGAATTGGACACGCCTGTAAGATGTGTTCTGCTGTTTGGTCTTCCAGGCCACAACTGCAGGTTGGTGTTGCTGCAAGTTTAAACTTTCTGAACATGTGAGCATTCAGTCGGTTGTGGCCTGTCCGGAGTCTCAACAGAGTTACTTGTTCCAAGCGACTGAGAAGGTGGTAATCATCTTATTCTGTCCTGGGTCTGTTGGCTGCCTTTATCAAGGTTTTCTTCTCTGAGAAGCTAATGTTGTTGCTGGGCTGTACATGATTAGCTCCTAGCTTGGCTAGCCTGTCTGCTTCCTCATTTCCTGGAATCCCACAATGTGCTGGGATCCACTGTAGAGCTACTAGTCTTTCCTTTGCTACCTCTTGCATGGCTTCATTCAGGTGAGGAAGTTTTTCCCCTTGCAAGGCTTGTAGGACTGAGAGAGCATCTGTGAGGAAGACAACTTGTTGACAGTCTTCTTTTGCATCCTTGATCATTGTAGCAGCCTGAATAAGTGCATGGGTTTCTGCATTGTAGTTGGAACTGTGGGTGCCGGTTGGTACTTTTGCAGTTAGGGTATTTCTTGAAGGGAGCTTGATAAATATGCCTGCCCCTCCATTGGCCACAGCATTTGTTGACGAACCATCAGTGTATGCATGGATCCAAGATTCTTCTGGGTACCGGTCACTGATCATAGCCATTGCCAGTGACCGTTTGACCAGGTCGTTTTGGGAGTCTGCTGAAGCCAACTGTGGGACAGACATGCTGATCTGTAGATTGGCTTGTTCATCATTCCATGGTTGTGGAAGATCTGTTGGGCAAAATGGAAGTGTATTTGGTAACGGGTTAGCTTGGTGTTCTCTAGTAAGTCTTCTACTTTGGTGGATGAAACTGCTACGTTTGAGACGATTCTTTGTCAGACCATCCATTCTTTGTTTCATTGGATGATTGGGCAGGTACCTGAATTTCTCTGCCTGGATCATGATCTTGGCATCTCTCCTCTCACCAAGGGGTTGTATTGCTGCAGTTTTTTCCATGTCTTTAATGGGTGTAGACTTCATGGATCCCGTTATGATTCGCAGAGCTTGGTTTTGAACCTTGTCTAAAGCTTGCTGGTTGGTCTTTGCAGTGGTTGACCAGGCTGATGAGCCGTATTCAAGATGCGGCCGTACAGTTCCTTGATATACTCTCTTGAGGATTGTCTCATTTGCTCCCCAGCTAGTTTCCTGCTAGTTTCCGCATGATGGCTAATTTGCATCTGGCTTTTGTCTCTGCCTTTTGAATATGTGGTTTCCAAGTTTGTTTCTTGTCGAAGGTGACCCCAAGGTATGTTACTTCATCTGCATGTTTCAGTGGAGTGTTCCCAATTTTGATTGTTCCTGCTTTTTTCTTTGGTGATAGAGTGAAGAGTGTGGTAGAAGACTTGTCTTTATTGATAGCCACACACCATTTTTCTGACCAGGCTGTCAGGTTGTCTGCTGCTATCCGCATTCTGTAGGTGGCAGTAGTGGCATGCTCTTCCTTGCACCGCATCACCAAATCATCGGCATAAAGGGCAGCTTGTATTCCATTGGGAAGTTCCTGCACAAGGTCATTGATGAAGATTAAGAAAAGTGTAGGTGATAGGACTCCTCCCTGTGGGACCCCATGTCGCAAAAGTATTTTCTTGCTTTCTTTTCTGTCAACTGTGACCCTTGCTCTACGGTTGTGAAGATATGATCGGATCCACGCAAGCATGTTTCCAGATATGCCGCTTCTCTGTAGCTTGACGATGAGGCCATCCGTCCATACTTTGTCAAATGCCTTTTGCAGATCTATCCAGGTGGCTAACACATGTTTTTTTTCTTGGAATGCATCTTCAACTTCTTGAGCAAGATATGCTGTTTGGTCTTCAGTGCTGTGAAACTGTCTGAAGCCTGACTGTTCAGGGGACAGGATGTTCTCAGTTTCCAGATACCATTGTAGGCGTTGGTTGATTATCCTCTCCACTGTCTTAACAACACAACTGGTTAGGCTGATTGGACGGTAGCTTTCAGCTTTTTTTCGGTCTTTTCCTTTCTTGTAAATAGGGATCATAGTAGCCTCTCTCCAGATTTGTGGAAGGACCCCATTTTCCCCAACTGTGATTGAAGATCTCCAGTAGTTTGTTGACTGCTGCACTGCCAATGTGAGTTAGCATCTCATTGGTGATCAAGTCTGGGCCTGGTGATTTCCTATTCTTCAATTTCTTTAGAGCTACATGTAACTCATGCAGTGTGATAGGTTGTTGCATGGGTCCTGTTGGAGTGGCGTTTATTGATCTCTCCCTTTGTTCTTTTCTTGCTTCTCTTTGCTGTTCGACAGTTATGTGTATGCTGCTCTGTTCTTCATAATTGTCAGCTAAGCGATTTGCTGCTTGTTTGCCTATAATCATTTCTCCATTATCTTCCAGTGTTATCCTCTGTCCTCTGTTGTCCTCATCATTAAGTTGTCTTGTGAGTCTCCATAGTTTGCTTCCATCTCTCTCCATATTTAGAGCTGCTGTCTTTTCTCTCCAACTTTTTTTCTTCCTTGCCTGTATTTTTGCTTTGAGATATTTTGCTTTCGCCTGCTGAAGCTTCAGGTTGTTGTCATGTGAGGGTTGTTCTTCAGCCTTTTTCCTAGATTCAGACATGTCATCCTGTAGTTTTTGAAGGTGGTTAGTCCAGTAGGGTTTGTAGTCTTTTCTAGCACCTCTTGGGATTGTCTCATGGGCTGCCTGAAGGATACATGCATTAAATTCCTTGACAACATGGTTGATATCCCTTCCTTTCACTTGCAAATTCTTTATCAGAGTGCTTGTTCGATGTCTCTAGATACCCCATTTTGCCTTCTTATAGTTCCAGCGTGGAAGTGGAGACTGAATGCTGATTTTTCTGTTGACAGTGAGGATTATTGGTCTGTGGTCACTGCCTCCTAACTGCTCTCCAACTTCTCTTTTCATATCTCTCTGGATGTCTTCGGTGCAGAAAGCAAGATCTGGAGTGGAGGTGGTGTGCCAACATCTGGAGTAAAACGTTGGAGTGTCATTTGGGTTGTTGACTAGAATCAGTTGATTTTCATCTTGCCAAGTTTCCACTTCTTCTCCACGTCGATCTATGTGATTGTATCCCCAGCTCTGTGAATGGCTGTTGAAGTCACCAACTGCTATGAAGTTTGCTTGAGATACCTCTATGGTGTCTAAGGACAGTGGTCGATCATTGGGACAGTAAAAATTTAGGATTTGTAATTCTTCTGCATTTGTTTTGACCTTGATCATTTGATATTCAGAATCCTGCATGTGCACTGATGTCTCATAAGCATGGATGTTGTTCCTGATGAGTGTCAGAATTCCTCCTTTATGGCGGTTTGTTCTGTCAGATCTGAAACATTGGTAGCCTCTGATTTTGAAAGCTTTGCTGTTTTGTAGATGAGTTTCTTGTACACAGCAAATGTTGATGGCTTTCTCATGTAGGAACTGTTCTAGTTCTGTCTTTTTTGTTGAAAATTCCCTCAGCATTCCAGTGCATTACCTTGAGGGGTTGTTGTTTCTTTGCTGTTGTTGTTCGGCCAGTAACTTTCCTCCCTCGCCCCCTGGCACGGAAAAGCGAATGGGAAGGACCTCCAGTAGCATGGGGTGGACTCCATCGAGGCACGGAGCCCGACACTGCCTCATCCTGGGGGGACTTCAATGGGCAAGCATCATTTCTATTACATCTGTCTATTGGTATATTCATTTTGTGATTTTGCGTGGTACTGTGGTTTTTTTGAAGAGCGCCAGTGGCCCAATACCTCCGTCTTCAGCTCTTTAGGTTTTCTGTCTGGGTTACCTCAACCATAGCTTCTGGATCAAGATCCTACCTGGGAAGCACCGGGTTGGTTTTGATTTTGGAGATTTCCTTCTCCTAGATAGACTGTCTTTCATGACTTACGCCCTCTATCTGGTCGTCTATTTACCCATAGTTGGGGCTGGATTGGTGAGTGCCAGAGCGTGTCCATACGCCGATGGGTCATGCACACTGCACCTCTGGGGCTCCAGCTGCTCCGAGATCCCCTCCAGTTTAGCCTGGGTCCGTGAGGGCCCAGTTACCATGGTGTGCCAAGCTGTGAGAGCAGGGGGCACTGAAGGAGTCTTGTTTGTGTAGAGGCTATGTACCGGAAGGGTGGGACTTACGTGCTTCTGCCCCCTTTTCACCTTGTCAGGCTATCCGGCGGCAGCAGCTGAAAGCGAGAAGGTTATAAGCCCACTACGCTACACTACAGCACTAGACACATCACACAAACCTGTGGTCAGGAAGCCACCACACCACATAGCTGTATCTAATACCTCATACTGTACAGTTTTATCACAATATGCAATTCCATCATTGATAGAGGATCCTAGCGGATATGAAAGATGATGAATGATTCTATACTCACCTTGTTCCTTCTTAGGAACCAACCCTAATGGGGATATCTGTAAGTTACGAAAAGGTGGTTTTCCAAAAGGACCTGCAATCCTACCAAGTTCTATTTCTTTATTAATTTTGCTTGCTAATACAGTTGGATTTTCAATCGCAGACTTTAAATTTGGTCCGAGTCTAAATGTGCGTGGACCATTATAATTTAAAGAAAAACCTTCCTTAAAACCATCTTTCAAAAATGCTATTGATTCGTATTCGTAACCATGTAAGAATTTACAGAGAATATCAATTTTGATCGGTGTTGTGTGTATTTGCTCGCATTCTTTTGGTTAGGAGCACTGTTGTGGGACTGGCCTGAGCTACTTGGGGATATGGTACACTGTGGATTATCGGATGTTTTGCATCTACGAAAGGAATGTTGTCCCCCACAGAGCTTACATGCATGCTTGAACCCACAGCCCGATCTCTGGCAGACCCCTTTATTTTGGAAAGCATAGCAAAGCTTCTGTTGCTTTGAGATGCTTTGCCCTGTAACACCCTGTGGGTACTTGTGTGTTGGAGTACTGCCAGATGTCATAGCCTCAAGATACAACTCATTATTTGGTTGATCAAATGGTAGTAGCTCAGGAGAAGCCTGTCGCCACTTACGGAAGTTAATGTCGTATGTAATAGCAGCATAATCTCCCGCCCTCTTTGCAATTCTTTGCACTATGTTGGCATACTTCATTAGTGAAGCAGCCAACTCAGGCCTGGCCTTGACCAGAATTGTTACGTAAATTTGGAATGCTGAATTCCAAAGCTCCATTGTCCGGATGGGAATGGGCTTCGCTTTTGGAACGAGGGAAAAGGTATTCAGCTGAAATGCTACATCAAACTGGTCACAGGGCCTGTTTTGAAGCAGTGACCCAAATTCTATGAATTGGTCGGCCCAAATGTTTTGCTTGATCCTAATGTCAACATTAATATCTAATGGACGGGAGATGCTGCTGCTACTATCATATATTGGTAGTAAATTATCAGTCGATTGACCCAGTGCTGAGGTACCTGTCAAGTTGCCTATTGCCTCATGCAAAAATTAGCTACTTTGCTCATTAGCACTCGAAGTTGCCGCAATTGGCAAATGCTCGTCATCATCTGGCGGAGCTGAACATGTTGCAGTGGCAGCTGGATGTGTTGCTGTAGCATTAGCAGTGTGATGAGTGACAGTGGCAGTGGGACCTGGATTACTTGCATCTGGTCTCAACACCAACCCTTCGGCTTTCATCAGCCTCACTACTTCTGCCGCAATTGCTGAAACTTGGCTGGTTGGCTCCACAAGAGGTACATGCTGAATCTGTGACACCGACTCTGTAGCCTCATGGGTTGGTGGTGTAACTGATGATGTAGTTTCCCTGGTCGCTTGCCTTCGCCCCCTCAGCCGGACTGTAGTGTGTCGGTCTTTTGCGGCTCTGCGTGGTCTTTGTGGTGCCATTACACTCAAAGAAAAAGTAAATGAAAACTATATATATATATATATATATAAATTATTATTGTTCAAAATTATGAAATATATTTTGTAATATTAACCTATCAAGGCTAATAACAGCTGTTATACCCAAGGAGACTTGAGTATAACCAATCTTGGTTACGAGCTACATGTTAGCAAGCTTCCCAAATCCAACTATTAAACTTGTGACTTAATAAAATTATTTTTGAATAACCTCCATGAAGCCCCCAAAGGCCCACGTGATCTAAGATATCTTAAATTAATTTTAAACCACAACTATGATATGAAAGCAACAAAGGCCCACGTGATCTAAAATACCTTAATTAATTTTAAACCACAACTATGAAAGCCACGAAGGCCCACGTGATCTAAAATATCTTAAATTAAGTTTAATCTAATGTAAACCACAACTATGAAAGCCACAAAGGCCCACGTGACCTAAATTACCATACATTAATTTTAAACCGCAACTATGAAAGCCACAAAGCACAACTGTAATTTTTTTTTTTTTTTTTTAAATTACATATACTTACTGTGTTCCGGGATAACTGTGCGATACGATTTAATGACCGCTCCCCGAACACTCCGCACATACTTTGGCAAACCGTGCGAATCGTTTAGGTGAACCCCGTCCCGGCAGTAAACATTCGAAGGGCTGTCTTTGAGACCTCTGTGCTTATGATAAGACAGATACATTTCAGTCTTTGATAAAGGTAACATTTAACCAAATAAACCCAACTCTTTACCAATACCTATACTGGCAACAGACGCTGGAGAACCATCATGTCCAAACCAAAGGGGGAATCCCCGATTTAATCTACCATGCCCAACTAGCGAACGGGGACACTTTCGTAAAAGGTTCTGAAGAGGCCTTAGAATCCTTAGGGACAACCCTCCACCTAAAAACTAACCCTGACTCGGACGAGTCAACTCTAATCCATATCCTTCCTGTCATGCCAAACTCCGACCCGGCCAGCCCAACCCGATCGCCCAAATTACTGTCAACCCGCGAAAAATTAACAGTCAGCAAAAAAATCCACAGCGCCATTAAAACCAAACTAATGGCAAACAACCTACCAAAATCTTTCCACAAAAAACTTAACTTTGACCTGCAGTTAAACCAAGATAGCCAAAACTTAGAAAGCGACAACCGATCAGCCACAACCGCCGCGTTTCCAATGGACAGCCAGCAGACAATAGCGGACTCGGACAAAACAATCACGCCCGCCGTCATGACAGCTGACAGACAACTAAACCAGCTGTTTGTGAAGGGCCGATTGGCAAACAACACAAAATCGAAAGTCCCAATAGCCGAAAAAAAGTAAGCAAACCAAACCAAGCGGCATAGTCCAAAAAAACTCTAGCCGCAAGAACCAAACAGGAATCCCAACAGCCAAACTGCCCCCTAGAGCTACGGCAATAAAAAGATTAGCGTACCATAAAAATAGAAGCCCAATTAAAAACAATCTTCAGGCAACCAACTTCTTAAAAACTAGAGGACAAAAAGTCGGTTAATATACCAGGAAAACAGTAGCGCCAGTCAACAGGAAACTCAGCAAACCCACTCCGCCAACTAACCAAACCACCCCGCTCACCATCTCCTTCTCCAATACCATCCCTCCACCCTCCCTTACCCCCACCACTACCTCAGCCCCAAACCCCACCTCCACCCCCTCCCACCCACCCTCTACAACCCCCACCCCAACCCCAGCAGGTCCCACCACCTCTCCAACCCACCCACCCTCTACTACCCCCACCCCAACCCCAGCAGGTCCCACCAGCGCCTCAACCCACCCACCCTCTACTACCCCCCCCCCCAACCCTAACAGGTCCCACCAGCACCTCAACCCCCCCTGCCCCCCCCCCCCCCCCGTACCTCATACCAACAAAGAAAACCCCAACCGCCCAACCACCCCATCAACAACCCCCCGGGATACCCATAACCACCAAAATCCCAACCCCGCTACTAAATGGCTAATCAAATTATACCCCCTTCCAGCCCACGAAACCTCTCTAAACCGCCTAAAATTCAACAACCCGCAACTCAACATCATCGATGCCACAACATGGACAAATGGATATGTGCTTATCACAGCGGAAACAAACAAAACCAAATATATTTTCATCCAAAGCCGGCAATACCAACTTCTACCATACGAAATAAAACCATCTAAATGTCACCACTGCCAGCAGTGGGGCCATGGCGCCAATAAGTGCAAACACCACAAGGAGCAGCCCACCTGCTACAGGTGCGGCCAAAAGCACCCCAGGAGCTCCCGCAATTCGCCATGTACCCGACCCATCCAATGCCCGAACTGTCTAAGCAAGCACATGGCCCATGATGACACATGCCACCACTATCAACGTGCCCTTAGACAGCTAAATAATAGGAGAGAACAACCAAAACAACAAATAACAAGCTACCCAACGCCAAAGCCAGTTACAACCAATATAACCTATGCGGCAAAAGTAAAAACAAATGAACAAACCCAGATAACCGAGCTAAAAACATTAATTGAAACACTGGTAGTTGAAATGAACAACATTAAAAATAAACTTAACAACTAAATTCGTTAAAAGATAAAGAAGTAAATAAATAAACCAAAATAAATTAAAAATAATATATTAAATAAACTTATCAATTACGGGACTACAGTATGGGAGATAAGTCTCCACACACCCATAATAATAAAAATAAATTTATAAGTAAAGGCCTTAGCGTTCTCCAATGGAACGCTAAAGGCCTCCACTCAATGGGACATGGTGCCGAACTCATTCAACTTATTAGCACCAATAACAACAAGCCAGATCTTATATGCATACAAGAAACTTGGCTAGGAAATGGCTCCAAAAAAATAAAAATAAAAAATAACAACTAAAAAATTCAAAATCCCAGGCTATACAACATACTACAAAAATAGAGAAAATAGCACTAGAGGTGGAATAGCCACGCTCATTAAAAGTACCATACCGCATAGCGAAATTAAATACGAAGCCTTAAATGCCAACCTGGAAGTCCTAGGACTTACTGTATTAAATAAAAAGATGCCTATAGACGTCATCAACGTATATAGCCCACCGGGAGCAGCCCATAAACAGCTAACTATAAACGATTACAATAAACTTATAAAACCAAGTAATAACCTAATCCTAGTAGGAGATTTCAACAGCCATAGCTCACTGTGGGGAGGTCAGCACTCCAACACACAAGGAGACATACTAGAAGATTTTATTAACATAAACAACCTAGTATGTCTCAACGATGGCAGCTCCACCTACTACCACGACCAACTAGCAACCTCATCTGCCATCGATCTTACCATAACCTCTAATAATATAGGGGCAAACGCCCAATGGGAGGTACTAGATACTCTAAATAGCGACCACCTACCCATCCTAACCAACTATAAAAGTAATATAGAATATACCGAACAAGAAAAATTCCTACCAAAATTCAAATTTAGTAAAGCCAACTGGGCAGGCTTTACAAGCGAGTGCAGCCAAATTAAACTAGAAACTAATATAGATATTGATAAAGCGACCACTAAAATCACCAACGAAATAATTAAAATAGCGGAAAATAATATACCCAAAACAAAACAACCAACAAAAAATACACCTGTCAGTTGGTGGACGGACGAAATTAAAACAAAATGCGGCTTCAGAAACAGGATGCGAAAACTCTTTTAAAAAACAGGTAAACCAGAATACCACACTAAATATAAAATAGCAAAAAACGAAATAGGCAAACTAATCATTGAAGCTAAACAGACCAGCTGGCAGACATTCTGCGGGGAAATTAATAACAGAACATCTATTAGAGAAATGTGGAAAAACGTTCAAGCTATACAAGGACAACGCACGATCGCTACAGTCCTCCAAAAAAAAAAAAAAAAGCTACCACAAATAAACAAAAAGCAGATCTCCTAAGTCAAACATTTAGTAAAAACAGCAGCAACGAAAACTTCCCTAAAGAATTCTTTGATAAACTTAAGAAAGATAACAACTTACCAACAAATGATACTATGATGGATAAACAACCTAACACGGATAATCTAGAATTTAATAAACCACTAACATTAATAAAACTAAAAGTGGCCATTAAAGCAAAAAAAAAGCACCGCCACAGGGACAGATCAAATCAGCTATACTCTACTAAAACATATGCCAGATGTAACCCTAGAGGTAGTGTTATCGCTCTATAACAGAATCTGGGAGGAGGGCCAAATGCCCACAGCATGGAAGCATGCAGAGTGTTTCAGCCTCCCAAAGGCGGGAAAAGACCACTCCCTCCCGGGGAGTTATAGACCGATAACACTCACATCGCACATGTGCAAAACGCTAGAAACTATTATCAATAAAAGACTAAATAACTACTTACTAGAGAATAAACTAATTACAAACGTACAAAGCGGATTTAGAACTAAGCACTCAACAATAGACCAGATAGTTAGACTCCAAAATAGCATAAATGACGCCTT
The DNA here is from genome assembly GCF_016097555.1 of Gigantopelta aegis. NCBI lineage: Eukaryota > Metazoa > Mollusca > Gastropoda > Neomphalida > Peltospiridae > Gigantopelta > Gigantopelta aegis. The sequence continues at coordinate 42,982,190 of NC_054706.1, forward strand.
CCGCAAATGCAACAAAGTATTAGCAATCTTTATACATATTGAAAAAGCATTCGATATGGTATGGCGCCAGGGACTACTCAATAAACTAAAAACTAACGGTATTAAAGGCAATATGTTCAACTTTATTAATAACTTTATTCACAACAGATCAGTCAGAGTAAATGGACATTACTCACATAAAACCGAAATAATCAATGGTATCCCACAAGGCTCGGTCCTATCACCAACCTTATTCAATATATTTATCAACGACATAAATAAAGCACTCAATGCTAAAAGTAAAATTAAATCAACCACTCCACTAAATACAGCACTATTCGCTGATGACTGCGCCATATGGCGCACAGGCAGAGTAATCAAAAATCTATTTAGCCTAATGCAAAACGAAATGAATAAACTAAATAAGTGGGCCCAGGACTGGGGCATTAAACTATCGGAAACCAAAACAGTCTGTATGCTATTCAATGAAGTCAACTCAGCCGATAATCTCCAAATAACTTCAAATAATAAACCAATCCCAAGAGTCAACAAAATTTAATTCCTAGGAGTCACGTTCGACTCAAAACTAACTTTTAGTGACCATATAAACAATATAATCCAACAATCTAAAAATACTCTAAATCTAATAAGAGCAATCTCAGGCACCAGTTGGGGGGCGCCAAGCTTACAGCTGCGCCGACCCAAAACTGCTGCAAAAACTAGACGTTATCCAAAACCAAGCACTTAAAACAATTGCTAAAGTTCCACCCAATACTAGCGGCCAAAGCCTAGAAGTAGAATTTAACGTCATGCCACTTAAATACCGCCGCAATCTTCAACATTTCAACTACCACCTTAAAATCCATTCGCTCAAGTTAGATCACGCTGTTCAGGAACTTACTCCTATAATAACTAAACCAGGACTAGAATTTAAAAAAACTAAAAAAAACTCAATGATTCATTTGCCACTAGGGACAGTAAACTAGAAATAGAGGTAGGAATTGATAATATACCAGTGGCTCTATATAATATCAACCAGCCTATGGAATGCCACACTCCATATCTAATCAAAAAAGCCACAGACGAAACACCCTTTCTACCATTTAAAAAAGTCCTGTTTGAAGCTGCAGCTAACGAAAACTACCCGGAGCACATCCATATCTACACGGGTGGCTAAAAAACCCCAGATAATGGTAGGGTTGGCTTCGCTATAGTAGAAGAAAAAATATCTAAACACTCCAAACTTGTTAAATACGCCAGACTGTCAGATAATCTATCAGTCGACACAGCAGAACTGACAGCCATTTACGAGGCACTAATCTGGATTAAAAATAAACAATACCCTAAAAGTGTTATCTTCTCAGATAGTCTTAGCTCCATCCAATCTCTCCAAACTAACAAATCTACCAGGCCAGACATCTTATCAGCTATCCACAATAAACTCCACGAACTAAACCAACTTAATCTAACAGTAGTATTCGAATGGGTCCCAGCTCATGTAGGGATAATTGGCAACGAAGTAGCTGACTATGGAGCCAAAACTGCACTCTCAATCACCAGTACAATTACTGCACTACCACTAGGAATAACAGAGTTAATGTCAAAAGCAAAAAAACACTACATAAATCAATGGCAAGCAAACTGGGACCTTACCAATAATACATGGCACTATAACATCAAGCCACTAGTCAACTCAATAAGACCTAAACACAAAAACACTTATGTGGATAAGCTAATCACTAAATTACGCCTAGGTAAATCTTCAAAACTCAACAGCTGCTCCTTTACCAAACTAAACCCAGAATGTGATTGTGGCACCCGGGAAGATATGAAACACTATCTCCTGGATTGCACGCTACATACCACTCAGAGACAACTAATGATAGAATCAATAACCGAAGCCAACCATAATAAAAAAATAACGCCTAACTTCCTACTAAACCTGGATAAATATCTAAAACATAAAACCTTCAAAGCAGTATATCTATTCGTCCAGTCCACCAAACCAAAGCTATAAATAGACCAACAGGCACTCATAACCTTTCACTAGTACGCCCCCAAGAAGGAACTGCAACCAATTTCGAACTCTACTCGATGCTTTCCAACCTGGGGGCCAAAGGTGAACAGGTAAAATAAGACCTACTATAGTACTAACAAAGTAATTTATAGGAACTACTCAAAACCACCCACTTGTAAGCCCCTACATAAGAGCTGCTACCAATATTGAACTCGGACCCGATGCACTCTAATGCAGGTGGCCAAAGGTGGGTCGGTAGCAAATAACCTAAGAATAACATTGATTAACCAAACAAGTCAACCAGGATAGGAACTCTAATTATCACTTTCTCTTTTTACAGCACGCTTATTCATCCAAACCAGTCAACCATGATCCTGGAAAAACCACATGTATATATCGCACAAATTATGTACTCGCACCATGCACTTATTATTAATGAACAAATAGCAGACCACGGTAAGTCACCCACCCAGAGCCCAGAAGAACAACCGAACTCCAGAGAACAGAAGACAAACCAAGTAAGACAAACAAACCAATAAGAAATCAAGCCCAGCTAACTACCCTTTACTAATAACGATTACCAACATATAGATGTTACATCATAATTCAGTTAAATAATAGTACAATAGTCATTTTTATAAAAAGTAATTCAGGGGACGGGGGTAGCTCAAAGTTATTTTACCTAACTAAACTGGGTGTGTCGTTTGAATGTGTGAATGCGGAAAGATTGTTCATTGATAATAAAATAACTATGCAAGCAATAGGCTTTTTAACCAATACATACACTATAAGGGCTTGCCTTTTAAATTAGATACCTAGATTAGTCTAATTCCCCCTCTGCCATTGTGTTAAATGCTACACAAAGATGGATGGGGAGGGGTGGTCGTGAAGACCGTTGGAATCACTAGAGTAGGGACGTAAGACAGCAAGTACAACCTTAACACCAAACTAGGACTACATACAGACTACACGCTCACAGCATCAGTACACAGGATGCATTGACTAATGATAACAATGCATCCGCCCCACATTAATGGCCCAGCACGTGGTCTAATAAGGAACCGGACAAAAGAATACCGGTTCCGAGTACACAATTGCAATGCACCCGGGGGAGGCCGAACAAAAGAATATCAGCCTCCCCCACCCAATCCCCAAATACTTGCTGCTGGAAACTTGTACTTGGTGTCACTAAGGAGGAAGCGGAGGACCATGCCAACATCAGCACGTCGACCACCCCGGAACAAAACGCCTTGCCTACACAATTGCACGAGTCTCCTCTGGGTTGTCATGCCACGACCAGAAGAGGTCAGGTCCTTATAAGGACCCTACGGACAACCTAGGGAGACAACCAGCATCACGAAGGTCTATAATTAACGAGCTACTCTCGACCCACTAACGAGCTATTCTCGATTCAAAACCTATACTAGCTCGCACATTTACCTTTCGACCGACCGTTCAAAACTGCGCCAAATTTCCTCAACAAAATGCCCACCGTTTCTCTTTGGCATTAACAACTCCATTCAAATTCCATAGCACCACCACCACCCCTCCCGCCTGCTACCGATTCAGTCGGGCTGCTGGTGCTCCCTTGCACCTGCCAGCGTAGGCGGTCCCTCCTTGCCCCCCCCCCCCCCCCCACCTTTCCTGTCATGGACAGAGGAGCCGGCCTTTGTGCCCACGACAGGCGTGCGCTACAACAGCTTGTTCTGAATGTGCACGTAAAACCCTATGACATGACATGACAAGTCATTGATTAATTGCTCTTATCCTGGTGGTGTAGACGGGAGGCAGAGGATGTTGGTGGGGTGGATGACGTCAAGGGAGTCCCGATAAAGTTGGCGCTGTCAAGATGCGGGAGGTACTTCCGGTACGGGTCAGACGCTAGTTGTCTGTAGAGTGGACGGTAGTCTGCCCCCGCGACTGTCTTCATGATGCGGTGAATAGTTGGGTTGTCCATCTGTTTCATGAGCAGTCCTTGTTGGTACCGACCCGCACGGCGAACGGTGATGACAATCGCGTCGTGTCCCTCCTGCAGCTTGACTTTATGGAACGCGAACTCCCCGTCTTGGTTCGTTGGAAGCTGTTGGTAAGCTTCGTGCTTTGGTGCACTGAGTAACTGTCTGACGTCATCCACGTTGGTCTTCACGAGCTGCTGGTAGCGTTGATGTAGTCTGCAGGCCTGCAGTGACCATTTTTCAGCTCGTTGGACATCGGGTTGCGGCGGTTGAGAAGACGGTCGGCTTAGCCTGGCTTGTTGGCCGCCCGGAGGGGGGGGTTGCCTTCCGCTTCGTCACGGCTACCTTCCGGGCCTGTGCCTCAACGGTTGTCGCCTGTTTAGTCGGCGACAAGTCCGGAGGCGTGGAAGAGGCTGATGGAGGAGCCGGTCGTTGATATGGCGAGTCGCAAATAGCGGTGTCCAAATCATCTACGTCGGCCATTGGTGAAGTTGAAACAGCCGGGGCTGGCGCCTCTTCAGTTCCAGTCTTCTTCTGTGAGTTGGCGACGTTGGGCGGCGAAGCAGAAGGAGCCGCCGCCGGTGGTTTGGCCGCCGGTTTTGACTCCCCCTGGACCGCCCCTGGCGCACGTCTCCTCTTCCTCCACCTTCCTTTCTTCTGAATCCTGTCTCCGTAACCAAGGTCACGGTCGCCCGTCACCCGATGTACGAGACTCGGTACTCTAACAGCCAGCCGTATGTAACAATTAATCCCCCCAGGTGGGGGGGGGGGGGGGGGTGTAATTGCACAGAGCAGTCAACAACGTCTTGTTGGATTGGCTTCATAACTGAGAGATGTTGTAGTAACAATTGGGTATTTCACAATTACTAGATATAGGTATATCATACTCGGTATTTAATTGGTCTAAATTAATGAGATTGTGCAAGGTTTGGTCCCCTACTCTCCTCATACGTAAACAGTTTGTAGTGTTGGTGTTTGATGTTGATTGATATAGTAGCGTATCGGTCAAGAGTAGGGTTGTACAATACCTCTTCACGTGACAAACAGATTGCCGATTTCATTAGTTTGTATTTTTATTTATGCTGTAGATTCCTGGGAAAACAAGGGGTAACATTAGTTCTCTTGCAAACCCAGGCCCTTCCCTTAGAGGGTCGTCTAGCCTATTTGTTGCTCATTTGAACGTTAGTGGTCTCTTAACAAAAGTTGATCTTATTGAAACGGAATTGTGCGATTATGATGTAATTACGATAACGGAAACTCGCCTGAATCCCAATATTTCTAAGCAAGATATTATTACTAAAGGCTACAAGGAACGATATCGTAAGGACAGGAGTTGTAATAATTGGCAGTTTATGTTAGAAACAATATTATATCTAAACACAGAGAAAATAAAGATGGTGTCGGTCTCGAAGCTCTGTGTGGAACTGAATCAAAATAAATGCAAAATCTTACTTGGTACTTTTTATCGCGCCCCATCCAGTACTGCAGAATCGTGGAATTTAATCGAAGAATCGTTTAGTTGCTGTATAGATGGTCAAATTAATAAAGTTGTTATAATTGGAGATTTTAATGCAAATGTTTTTGAATGTAACCATCCAAAAACTGACCACTTGTGTACCCGCTTCCAATTATCATAGCTAATTAAAGAACCCACACTTATTACACATAATAGTAGAAGTACTCTCGACCTGATATTTGTTTCCTGTCTATTTATACATTACAACTTCTGATGTTCTTATTCCTTTCTTTAGTGATCATTCACCATTTGTATTACATATTGGCCCCAGACTTAAAGACAACAAAAGACATGCATTTCAGAGAACTCTTTGGGATTATCCTTCTGCCGGTATTTGTGATTTAAAGGAATATTTTCCCGATTTTATTGGGGATAGCATGTGATTTAAACAATATTTACTCCCAATTATAATGCTGGTTGGGGTGGCCAACAGGCAAAACAGGGATAACATGTTTCAGTCAGAGTCGATTGATACAATAACACTCAACACAACTAACTTATTATTAAACTCCGCGAAAACATTTATTCCTAATAAAGTTATTACAGTTCGGTCAAAAGATAAACTCTTTATGAATGGGACTATTCGAAGATTAATCAGACAAAAGCAAAAGTTACATCATAAAGCTAAAACCAACAACACATCTATCGACTGGGCCAGTTTCACAAAAAAACGACATTAAATTTAGTAATATCGGAAGTACGAAAGGCCAAATCAGATTATTTTGGACAATATTGATAATAAAATTAGTAATTCAAAAGATGTTGGATCAAAATACTGGTGGCAACTTGTCAGTACTTATCTAAAAAAAATCGTGGTTCTGTTATTTCAATAACAACTCCATTGCTTATCGATGACATCGTCTTCGAAGACCCGAAGGAGATTTTTTCATAACACAATATACCTTAAGACTGTCCACCAAGATAGCGCCTGACAGTAGTCAATACAGTTAACTATTCACTTAAAGAATTCAACATGTTACAAACAGAAAAAAAGTTAGGGCGGTATTTTGTGATATAAGTAAAGCATTTGATCGGGTCTGGCACAAGGGTCTGATCCATAAATTGAAAACTGTTGGAATAAAAGGCAAAGTGTTAATGTGGTTTTAAGATTATTTATCTGATCGAAAACAACGTGTAGTACTACAAAACCAATCTTCTCACACAAAAACTGTTCCAGCTGGTGTCCCCCAAGGTTCTGTTTTAGGCCCCGTCTTGTTTTTATTATATATAAATGGTATTGTTAGTGGAATTACATCAAATGTACGATTGTTTGTCGATGATACGTCGTTATATATATAACTGTTGAAAATCTTGACGTATGTGGTAATATTTAAAATTCCGATTTAGAGCATATCAATACCAGGGCTAAAGAGTGGTTTGTTAAGTTTAGTCCCGATAAAACCGAAACCATGATGTTTAGCTATGCACTCGCCCACAATGAGTTTAATGACTCATCGGGTAGACGTAAGGTCACTACATCGAGTTCTCTTTCACTAACAACTAACGACCAGCCCACTGTCCTGGGCAGACGGCCTAGATAAAGTAGGTGTGTTCTCACGACTAACGACTAACCCACTGTCCTGGGCAGACGGCCCAGATAAAGTAGATGTGTTCTCACGACTAACGACTAGCCCACTGTCCTGGGCAGACGGCCCAAATAAAGTAGGTGTGTTGTCACGACTAACGACTAGCCCACTGTCCTGGGCAGACGGCCCAGATAAAGTAGGTGTGTTCTCACGATTAACGACTAGCCCACGTCCTGGGCAGACGGCCCAGATAAAGTAGGTGTGTTCTCACAACTAACGACTAACCCACTGTCCTGGGTAGACGGCCCAGATAAAGTAGGTGTAATTCTCACGACAGCGTGCTTGAACCTTCATTGGACAGAAGTACAAAAATAAGTTGAATTAAGTGATGATCATAAAATAATATTTAAAGCAAGGATCTGAAAGTATCATAAATATTGCTCAAATTATTAGAGGAAAACCTCTTTTAAGAATTACTATTAAGTGGGAACTGTGCATGTTTTTAAATCACAACATCCGTGACGTACCTTTGTGTGCAAGTCTGAATGACAAAACCTAACGTATTCAAGAAATGGTCCTGATGTTTTGACAAGATTGTGACTGCATCCACGAATCACTGATATCTGCTTCGCCTCTAGGAGGACTGTCATTCTCCGGGGCGCTATATCCGTTCTAATTTGTCTTTAAGAGGACTGCCGCTCTTCAGGGCGATATATCCATCCTAATTTGTCTTTAAGAGGACTGTCACACTTCAGGGTGATATATCCGTCCTAATTTGTCTTTAAGAAGACTCACTCTTTGGGCACTATATCCGTCCTAATTTGTTTTTAAGAGGACTGTCACTCTTCAGGGCGATATATCCGTCCTAATTTGTCTTTAAGAGGACTGTCCCTCTCCGGGCACTATATCCATTCTAATTTGTCTTTAAGAGGACTGTCACTCTCCGGGAGCCATATCCATCCTAATTTGTCTTTAAGAGGACTGTCACTCACCGGGCACTATATCCGTCATAATTTGTCTTTAAGAGGACTGTCACTCTTCAGGGCGATATATCCGTCATAATTTGTCTTTAAGAGGACTGTCACTCTTCAGGGCGATATATCCATTCTACTTTGTCTCTAAGAAGACTGCTACTCTTCAGGGCAATATATCCGCTCTAATTTGTCTTTAAGAGGACTGTCACTCTTCAGGGCGATATATCCATCCTACTTTGTCTCTAAGAGGACCGCCACTCTTCAGAGCGATATATCCGCCCTACTTTGTGTCTAAGAGGACCGCCACTTTTCTGGTGATGTATCCGTCCTACGTTGTCTCTATGAGGACTGTCACTCTCCAGGGCAATTATCCGTCCTACTTTGTCTCTAAGAGGACCGCCACTCATCAGGGCGATATATCCGTCCTACTTTGTCTTTAAGAGGACTGTCACTATACAGGGTAATATATCCGTTCTACTTTGTTCATGTTTATAAGGACATAAAATGCGGCTTGTATTTCAGACAAGAACATTCATTTAAAAGTGCATTCTTAAGGTTTACATGGTTTCCTCGAGAATAACTGGCAAAAAATATAAAGTACATAGAAAATATTCATCGCGTATCCATCAAAATAGCAGTTAGTTCTTTGACAATATGAAGATCCTATTCAAATTCTGTGACGTCACGTGTTAACCTGTTAGTCACCTGTATTGGATTTTTCAATATATATATTTATTTAAATAGTACGAAATTTGGATGTAACGGTTTGTGGGCATTTAATTCAATGTATAACCTTTACATTTCACGAGAAAATTAACAAATATTTTTTTATCATTAAGCAATTTTGATATTGCCCCTTTAATATATTATATTTAGTCATTAACAGTGTTTTATTGGTCAGAACCATCTTAACAATGGCAGCACACTGAGAAGAGTCTCTTTGGTGGGTTATCTAAGATACAAGTATAATTAAGTTGTCAGAATGAAACATAGATCCGTAAACATAATAATAATAATAATAATAATAATAATAATAATAATAATAATAATAATAATAATAATAATAATAATAATAATTATTATTATTATTATTATTATTTATTATAGCAACCAAAACATCCTCTTTGATATGTAGTTTCGGTTGTAGGGCGTTACTTGAAAACAGTGACTTTATGTAACTATTTATATGCACAAACGTGTATATAACACAAATATTTGCATTTAAACCATGATTTAAAAAACGAGAAGTTAAAGCATTTGATGATAAAAAAACTTATCACTGATGTTGTTTAATGCTCTTGTTGGTTCGATAAAACATACGTCGTTTTCATCGACTTCCGGAATGTCGTCACAAGTAAACGTGTTTTTGTTTTGTTAGATAATATTTCTTATTGTCTCATTAAACTTGTTGAGCCTGACAAACTGAATTTATTGTTGATGCTGGTGTATAGAATTTGAATAAGAATAGTAATACTCATATAAAGACCTAAAATACCACTTTGCTATTGTTGTTATGTATCAATCAGTCTTCTGTTAATTTTTTCTTGCTAGTTCAAAAATGTTAAAAGCAATATTTAAAGGTTTGTTCCATTTCTGTCATTATTGATATTCTCTTACAGCCCGTGACTGTTCCGCTGTGGAAATGGGAATCCGAGTGGCTACTGACAAAGCAGGTTCTGTTAAACGTCATAAGTATTGAGTCAAGGACTTCAATAAATACAGTATATGTTTGACAAACATTGGCAAGAAGGAACTAACACATTTCAGTTGAAATTATAGTTGCTAACAACAGCAGGGCCGTGCCTAGCTCACACCCTGTCAGGCTGAATCCAGGACAGTTAAAAGTTTGTTTTGTTTAACGACACCACTACAGCACATTCAGTAATTTATCACCAGCTATTGGATGTCAAACATTTATTGATTGTGACATTTAGTTTTAGAGAGGAAACCCGCAATATTTTTCCATTAGTAGCAAACGATATTTAACTTACACTTTCTCACAGACAGGATAGCACATACCACGACCTTTGATATACCAGTTATGGCTGGAAAGAAAAATAGCCCAATGGGCCCACCGACGGGGATAGATTCTAGACCGACTGAGTATCACGCGAGCGCTTTAAGACTGGGCTGCATCCCGCACCTGAATCCAGGACAGGAGAGAAAAGTTTGTTTGGCGATATCTCAGCACATTTAGTGATATCTATCATATGGTTATTTCGACACTTGGTCGGTAGACAGTAAAGGTTGCATGGGACGAGAGTGAAAAACCGAGTCGATTGACGGCGATTTTGAAATTGCGGGAACTGCGACTTGGTGGTGGTGGTCAATCTGATCAACAAGAAAATCTTTGTAATATTACAGGAACTGTCCTTAGTTTGCTGCCATTGTAAGATGTTTCCGACTAACACAGCCATTTTAACGACTAAATGACACTTTAATATAGTTTCTTGTTCAGAACATCAGTGTCGCTATATCCAATGTGTTTCTGGTAATCCCAATGTTTGTAGTAGATTAAACAACTTTTTATTTCCTAATATATATATATATATATATATATATATATATATATATATATATATATATATATATATATATATATATATATATATAAAATAAGAATTTACAATTGTCAAAATTGTACGGTATATTAGCTGTGGGGAATGGTTATATGATAATAGTGAATTAATTGGGCAAACATTACAGCCGGTAGTTCAGTATTACAGTAGGTTTTATGACCACCAAAGATCTTGAATGACGATTGGAGTCAGAAGTGAAATTTGAAAGTAGACACTTATTTATCACTAAATCGCAAATTCAGACAATAAGAATGACTAAAAACAAAACAATGACAACTGTATGATCAACAGAATGAAAAAGATCTAATGTTCGGTCTAATAGTTGATATTAAAATATTTCAGGTTCCCCTACGTTTTTTGAAGAGTATATATATATATATATATATATATATATATATATATATATATATATATATATATATATGAAATTATTCGGAGAAAAATGCCTACTTTGGGCTACTTACACATATTAGGACGGCCAGAAATATATATATTAATTGGAGAACGAAATCTTGTTTGGTTACTAACATACAGGTACATTAGGACGATCACAAACACACTGAATATATTGACGACGTTAATACTGAAGGTTCTACTAGTCAGGAACATGTTAAAATAACCTCACACTGAGAACAAGCCCTTCAAAGCACGTGGCTGATGATACACAGATCATGGATATTAGCTACAGACTAGGGGTGGGTTTAGAACATGACAAGATCGTGGATATTAGCTACAGACTATGGATGGATCTAGGACATGACCAGATCATGGATATTAAATATAGACTAGGGATGGATCTAGGACACGACCAGGTTATAGATATTAGCTATAGACTAGGGATGGATCTAGGACATGACCAGGTCATGGATATTAGCTATAAACTAAGGATGGATCTACGACTTACCGATTATAGATATTAGCTATAGACTAGGGATGGATCTAGGACATGACCATATCGTGGATATTAGTTATAGACTAGGGATGGGCCTAGGACATGACTAGATCGTGAATATTAGTTATAGACTAGGGATGGGCCTAGAACAGGACCAGATCGTGGATATTAGTTATAGACTAGGGATGGATCTAAGACATGACCAGGTTATGGATATTAGCTATAGACTAGGGATGGGTCTAGGACATGACCAGGTTATGGATATTAGCTATAGACTAGGGATGGGTCTAGGACATGACCAGATCGTGAATATTAGTTATAGACTAGGGATGGGCCTAGGACATGACTAGATCGTGGATATTAGCTACAGACTGGGGATGGATCTAGGACATGACCAGATCGTGGATATTAGCTACAGACTAGGGCTGTATCTAGGACATGACCAGATCGTGGATATTAGTTATAGACTAGGGATGGGCCTAGGACAGGACCAGATCGTGGATATTAGTTATAGACTAGGGATGGGCCTAGGACATGACCAGATCATGGATATTAGCTAAAGACTAGGGATGGGTCTAAGACATGACCAGGTTATGGATATTAGCTATAGACTAGGGATGGGTCTAGGACATAACCAAATCGTGGATATTAGCTACAGACTAGGGATGTATCTAGGACATGACCAGATCGTGGATATTGTTATAGACTAAGGATGGGCCTAGGACATGACCAGATCGTGGATATTAGCTAAAGATTAGAGATGGGTCAAGGACATGACCAAATCGTGGATATTAGCTATAGACTAGGGATGGGTCTAGGACATGACCAGATCATGGATATTAGCTATAGACTAGGGATGGATCTAGGACATGACCAGATCATGTATATTAGCTATAGACTAGGGATGGGTCTAGTACATGACCAGATCATGTATATTAGCCATAGACTAGGGATAGGTCTAGTATATGACCAGATCATGGATATTAGCTACAGACTAGGGATAGATCAGAACTTGACCAGATCATGAACATTAGCTACAGACTAGAGACGGATCTAGTACATGACCAGATCATGGATATTAGCTACAGACTTGGGATGGATTTAGTACATGACCAGATCATGGATATTAACTATAGAAAAGGGATGGTTCTAGGACATGACCAGATCGTGGATGTAGGGATGGGTCTAGGACATGAACAGATCATGGATATTAGCTACAAACTAGGGATAGTTCTAGGACATGACCAGATCATGGATATTAACTATAGAAAAGGGATGGATCTAGGACATGACCAGATCGTGGATATAGGGATGGATCTAGGACATGACCAGATCATGGATATTAACTATAGACTAGGAGTGGGTTTAGATCATGACCAAATCATGGATATTAGCTATAGACTAGGGATGGGTCTAGGACATGACCAGATTATGGAAATTAGCTATAGACTAGGGATAGGTATAGGACATGACTAGATCGTGGATATTAGCTATAGACTAGGGATAGGTCTAGTATATGACCAGACCATGGATATTAGCTACAGACTAGGGATGGATCAGAACTTGACCAGATCATGAACATTAGCTACAGACTAGAGACGGATCTAGTACATGACCAGATCATGGATATTAGCTACAGACTTCGGGTGGATTTAGTACATGACCAGATCATGGATATTAACTATAGAAAAGGGATGGTTCTAGGACATGACCAGATCGTGGATATAGGGATGGTTCTAGGACATGACCAGACCATGGATATTAGTTATAGACTAGGGATGGGTCTAGGACATGACCAAATCGTGGACATAGGGATGGGTCTAGGACATGAACAGATCATGGATATTGGCTACAGACTAGGGACGGAACATGGCCAGATTATGGATATTATCTACAGACTAGAGATGGGTCTAGGACATGACCAGATCGTGGATGTAGGGATGGGTCTAAGACAGATCATGGATATTGGCTACAGACTAGGGATGGGTCTAGGACATGACCAGATTATGGATATTAGCAACAGACTAGGGATAGTTCTAGGACATGACCAGATCATGGATATTAACTATAGAAAAGGGATGGATCTAGGACATGACCAGATCATGGATATTAACTATAGACTAGGAGTGGGTTTTGATCATGACCAAATCATGGATATTAGCTATAGACTAGGGATGGGTCTAGGACATGACCAGATTATGGATATTAGCTATAGACTAGGGATGGGTCTGGGACATGACTAGATCGTGGATATTAGCTAGGTAGATCAGGACTTGACCAACATGTTTAAAGGGCTGTGCTAGGATTCTATTTACTGCGCTTGAAATAATGAATCATTTGGAATTATGTTTTGGATGTAAACATTGCAAAGAAAATGGCCCCACTTGCTTACACACATACACCCTTTCATGAATAAAGATAATTATAAATACTGAACCACCAAACATGAATAATCTAAAGCGTGTAATGCATTCTATTAAATGTGAATCCTACATCTCATTTTCACTAAAACTATGTCATCAGAGGAAACCCGCTACATTTTTCCTAATGCAGCAAGGGCTCTTTTATATGCACTATCCCACACACATTTGGCCTTTGACCAGTTGTGGTGCACTGGTTGCGACGCAAACACCTCAAGCGACCACTCAACTGACTGACAGAAAAGGAGCGTCACGCGATTAATAATATACTCGAGATTACAAGTTTAAGAAAAACTATAGATTTTCGTTAAGTAGGTTTTTCTAAGTACACACACCAAAAGGCTAATTCAAACATGGACGTTATAACTGGAGAAAGAGATAATATGAAGGACACATAATAAGTTAACGCACTGCCGAATCAGTCGCGTTCTGAAGCCTGGTTGGTCAGTTATGTAGCTGTGCTTTTGTTCGACGTATAAATACGGATTTTGCAAATAGATTGGCAAATGAATGCTGTCTTTTGAATCATGTAAGTAACGTTCTCGTTTGTCTCTATTAAAATTGATAGCAGTTGACTCCCGCACCCCACCCAGTTAAGCGTTGGTAGTAGTGAGGGCGGCAGTGGTCTATGTTGTAGTGTGATGTAGATATACGGTGAAGATGAGCTAAACATGACTGAAATATGGCATTTAATCTTATAAATTATACAAGCAGTGTAAGTATTCCACCAGCAGTTGTACACAAAGGACAATACAGAATAGGCCTATTACTCATTAGTTTACTGAGTGGGTTATGTCTAGAAGGGATTTTATCGAGAGCAAAGACATTTTTGGGGGGAAAAACGGTACACGTCCCAGATCAGACGGTTTTACAATAGAATTTTACCTTTTGTTTTTAAAATTGGAAAGACATTGGTAGTTTTATTTGACGTTTCTATTAACCACGCTTTTTTCTAACAAATTATCTTATCAATGGCAGGACTGGTAGTATTAACGTGTAGTTTTAGAGAAGAAACCCGCTACATTTTTCATAAGTAGCAAGGGGTCCTTTATATGCACTATCCCACAGACAGGATAGCACATACCACGGACTTTGATATACCAGTCGTGGTGTACTGGCTGGAACGAGAAATAGTCCAATGGGTCCACCGACGGGGATTGATCCTACACCGACCGCGCATCAGGCGAGCGTTTTATCACTGCGTTATGTCTCGCTCATGTATTTTGAAGTTACCACCCTCTGCTATCACCAACGTACTCTTCAAGATCAGATACAATGACATAGAAAATTGCTGAAAATAACATTTACGCTCTTTTATTTTCATTTTTTATTTCACTTTGTTTAAACAAATATATATGTATTTAAAAAAACGTCCCTCCTGCCCAGTTTTGCGGGCAAAAGGAAGCTCACCAACTATTATTTCTTAAATACATGTATATGACAAATCTTCCTGTACAGGGAAGTTATATCCACATTTGCTAATGCGTGAATTTAAATATTAATTTTAAATTTTAAATGCACATGTGGCCTTATGGTCTGAAACATATTTAAAAAAAAATAAAAAATGTACATGTATATACCGAAGTGGCACTACACCATTGTTTGTTACTTTATTAAATTCGTTATTGAAGTACATTCACAAGTATGTCTCTTTTTGTTTGTTTTAGCATGGCACCTACTCATCATTGTGGTAAAACTGACATCCCATTATTCTTACTGCTGACAACTATCGCAGGTAACAAATGTACAATACTGCATTAGATACACAAATTTTTTTAAATAGATTTTTATTAATTATATAATCAGTGAAAGCTGGGCCGATGTAGAACAGAATTTCATTGTTTGGATAAAGTGTTTGGCATTAGACATTCTCCACAAATTGCTAATAGAAGTAGTAGTAGAAGTAGTGGTAGTAGTAATAGTAGTAGTAGTAGTAGTAGTAGTAGTAGTAGTAGTAGTAGTGGTAATAGTAGTAGTAATAGAAGTAGTAGTAGGAGTAGGAGTAGTAGTAGTAGTAGAAGTAGTGCTGGTCGTGGATGTGGTGGTAGTAGTAATAGTAGTAGTACTAGTGGTAGTAGTAGTGGTAATATTAGTAGTCGTACTAGTGGTGGTATTAATTGTGGTAATAGTAGTGGTAATAGTAGTAGTAGTAGTAGTAGTACTAGTGGTAGTACTGGTGGTGGTGATGGTGGTGGTGGTGGTGATAGTAGTAGTAGTAATAGAAGTAGTAGTAGTAATAGAAGTAGTAGTAGTAGTAGTAGTAGTAGTAGTAGTAGTAGTAGTAGTAGTAGTAGTAGTGAAAAGAGAATACTTGCTTTAAGTTTGTTATTTCTATAACAGTATACTAATACTCTTTCTACAGAACTATCATACGGCTATACCAGTCCAAAGCTGTACTGGCCTTTGGGAAACAAAAGCGCAGCCCTGGAAGTGACAGGGAGCAGCGGCGCAACTTATCCAAGTAACACCATCTATGTTGCCACTGGACATCCCGACCTCAGTTACAAGGCGCTCAGCTTGGATGGTGTCAATGACTATATCAGTGTCACACTTCCAAGTGGGACAAAGTACAAGAAATTAGCATTCACTTTCTACGTGTTTCCACAATCTGGAACAGGAACCCTTTTGCATTTCAAATCCAATTCTCCACAAAATAATAAAATTAGCGAGATTTTGATTCAAACAGTCAGTGATGTCATCCGTGTTACTTTCTACGTAAGTAATAATGTCTTCTTCAGTACATTGGCCCATTCACTTACGAGAAACCAGTGGAACTTCATTGCTGTGGAGAGCAATTTCGACGCGAGTACGATAGCGGTATATAACGCTACGGGCGTAAAAACAGGATCTACAGCTCTACAAGGACAGTTTGTTCTAGGAAATCCTGGTACGCTTACACTAGGAAGGAAAAAGTCTGGAATGGACTATCTGAAGGGACGATTCACTTGTCTTGCGCTCTTTGATGACGTGTACAGCACGGCGGGGACGTCGTACTTAGCATCATCAGTGTGTGCTAATCCAGGAGATTGGAACATACCTGGTAAGTAGCTTTGCTAATGGTGTCTTGAGTGCTTTTTCTCTTTTGTACATGTACTATACTTTTCTTTTTAAAATTTGGTAATATTTCTGACAATATGAATGGAAAACGTACGCGTAGCGAAAAATTGGGATTGTTTATACATTTTTTAATCTGGGGCAGCATTAAAAATAGAGCCTCTGATATAACAATCATGAGGACTAAACTAAATGGGATAATTATAGGATATTAGACGAGTTTCCATTTCGTATTATGTTTATGTCCCAAGTGAAATAATTTTCAATTGAAATGAAAGTTATTTTACGAGGGACTTAAACATGATATGAAATGGTAGCGAGTTTAATATCCTATTTATTACACATAATCGATCTTAATTCATATCACGCAACTGTTTGCTTGGCGTTATTGTAAGGTTGTAATTTGCGCCAATCGATGACGTCGAGGGGTTACGTCCCCACTTGGCGTAACGCTAAATGGCACGTATCACTTTGATATGTATCAAGATATTTTTAACCATATGGGTAATAAAATACATTATACCTTCGTGTAACACACTGTCATTAGTTTTATTTCAATATAAAACAGAATATATCATTTTACTTCTTATAGCTTCTTTTCTTGGAAATGTAAATATCATTGATGTGACGACAGTCAGCACCTTTGAGACACCATCTACAACTACTATTACACCATCACACACTCCACATTTGCCCGTAGCTAAGAAGGTTTGGCCTCTGACTCAATATTCTCACGGATACGAACTTAGTGGAGCGGCACCACTGTACCCTCAACCTCCGGAATGTTCTCGCTTCACACTTGGCCCTGAGCATTCTGAAATCCGTGGTCAAGCAATGGTATTCGATGGCTACAAGAGATCTTTCACACAAATGGAACTTGATGTCGAGCTGATGGTCTACGACTTTACCTTGGGATTCTTTGTTAACCCTGCTCATCTATCAAGTGGTACAATTTTAAACTATGTCTATTCTCAAAGATCCGGTATACGATGGGACATACAACTTGGAGTGAACAATCAGGACTTACAGCTGCAGGTGATCAGGGATTCGACTGTCCAGTGTAGTCAGGTCAACGCTACGGGTGTCTTGGCGTCACGCACCTGGCAGTACGTAGCGATACAGAAGAAGGAAGCTGATGGCACGTTCAGTCTGGTAGTTAACAACGATACCTTCCAGGGACTCGGTGCGTGTGCTGCACCTGCAGGGCTGTCTGGAGCCGGGTATCTGTTTGTGGGAAACAGTGCAGCAAACGATGATAGCTTCAGAGGCAACTTGATGTGTTTGGTTCTCTTTGATGGAGAACTTTCTGATGGACAGACATCTGTTATTGAGACGTGTAACTCCACTTTCACTCCAACAGGTCAGTTATAGACTGGGATTTTGTTGGTATATGTCAACAAATGTTTGCATTATCTGTTAGGTTATTTTTGTGTGGGGTGGAGAATTTGTCACAGCTTGTAACCAGATATGCATATATTAATCCTTTATATTTAAATCCAGTTGACTAGTTGAGATAAGTCAGGTACTGTAAGAAATGTTAAAGGCATCTTTCATTATATTTCAGGACCAATGTACCTCATGTTATATTTCAGACAATAATTAAATTAGATGTTTAATTATCGGCTATATCAGGGGCGTAGGCTGGGGGGGGGGGGGGGTTCGGGGGGATTCGGACGATTTTAATTTGCCGCTAAGTTAAACCCTATTCTCAGAAACGGTAGGTAACTGATAAATAGTCCTCCAGATGCCAAGTGTATTTTAATACTGTTTGTGTATAAAATATACATTACAGAAGGCAAATACACCTCTTGGTGATCCTTCTCTTGTTGTAGGTATGGACTTTGATGTCTGTAACCCGTCACTACCGCTGAGATTCAGTAAGTACAAGGTTGCCAATAGAGATGCATCTCCCAGTCCTCAGTGTGGAAGTCTGTCGTTCACGTCACCGTCGCCGTCTTCGTTAGCTCGGTGCAGCCAGTCATGCATAGAAGAACAACACTGCCGTTCGTTTTCATTTTCCCGTCAAAGCACGTGCATGCTGTTTGACTTTGTAGCTCCAGACCAAGCGCTGGTGCAAAACAGCGGAACTAATTACTATCATTTAGTGTTGTAAAAAAAAAAACCCACAGCAAACATAGGCGTACGGGCTCTCATTTTTGTAAGGGGGGAGGGGGCAAGCTGGCTTTTGACCGAATTAAACAAAACATACCCGAATCTGCACAACATTTATTCATATTAGCATTACTACCAAACAGCTATATAGGACTGCAAACGAATCTCTACGCACTTTTACATGGATTACAACTAATTTTGAGGGTAGAATGATGGAAATACATATTAAAAAGGTCTCAGGTTGGCACATTTCCCCCGAATATCTTGATCATGTTTGCCCGAATTTGAGGTTTTGCTCCCGTCCCCCTGTCGCGTACGCTTAGGCTAGCAAACAAACAAAACAAAAACCCCAACAGTGTTATGACTTCGAAAAATACAACAAAATGGTATTGCGTTATACTGAAGAAAATAGGTGTCATGACGAATCCATGCTGCCTCAATTAGTCACTTCTTTTCATTCTAAATTGTGGGACTTTGTGGATACACGAACAAGTACTCACTGTTCCAGGACAGACGGCATATGAGGAACATGTTACATAAACTATAGTGACAAGATAGGCTAGGGTTTACAAAGCTTTCAATAGAAGCTTATATACCGTATAATAAGTAAAGTTTGTTTTATTTAACGACGCTACTAGAGCACATTGATTTTTTATCTTATCGTCGGCTATTGGACGTCAAACATATGGTCATTCTGACACTGTTTTTTTAGAGGAAACACGCTGTCGCCAAATAGGCTACTCTTTTACGACAGGCAGCAAGGGATTTTTTATTTGCGCTTCCCACAGGCAGGATAGCACAAACCATGGCCTTTGCTGAACCAGTTATGGATCACTGGTCGGTGCAAGTGGTTTACACCTACCCACTGAGCCTTGCGGAGCACTCACTCAGGGTTTGGAGTCTGTATCTGGATTAAAAATCCCATGCCTTGACTGCGATCCGAACCCAGTACCTACCGGCCTGTAGACTGATGGCCAAACCACGACGCCACCGAGGCCGGTATACCGTATAATAACAACTAATGTTTATCAGTACGTTTTTTGGTATATATACATAAGCTATGAGATGCAGTTTCTATACAAACGATCCGGGAATGGTTAGAACATAAAAAAATTCTATTGCAGAGGCGAATCCAGAGGGGAGGAGGACCAGGGGACGCCCCCCCCCCCCCCCACACACACACCGAAATTTTTTAAGCGCGCTCAAAATGTCCAAGTGCTCTTTTTGTTTGTATAAAAATTGTTTTGCACGTATTTTTAGCTGCATGAAGTTAAGTTGTGCGTGTATGCGCAAGCTTGCAGATGTGTGTCTATGTTACTGTGTCTCAATGGGGTTCACCACATTGTCTAACGCGAGTAGTGAGCGCCTTAAAGTTGCGTGATCAAAGATGCATAATGATAACCTAACAGTTTTTTTGTTTTAAAATTATATAGATTTTCAAAATTACTGATGAACAATAGGCTCTGTCATTTTTATTTATATCTGCCCTACCTAGACAGCTGTCTCTAGAATGGTGCCCTTTGCAGCTATAATTTGTAAATGCCCCTTTGTATTGTTTTTTATGTATAACTGCCCTACCTAGACAGAGCCGTCTCTAGAATAGTTCCAGTTAAAGTTATAATTTTAAAATGCCTCTTTGTATCGTGTTTATGTATAACTGCTCTACCTAGACAGAACCGTCACAAGAATAGTGCCCTTTAAAGTTATAATTTTCAAGTGCTACTTTGTATCGTTTTTATGTATAACTGCCCTACTTAGACCGAGCTGCCCCTAGAATAGTGCCCTTTAGAAAAAGCTATTAAAGTCAAATTACAATGAAATATATGCTAGTCATACTTATATACGAAGCAAAGTTGATTCTATGGCTTTTTCCCGGGTCTCCCTCCTCGTTCTCCGTCCCCAGTCAACGCTAAAAGTCAGGATTTAGTGATTGAGATCTAAGAGTAACGGGTTTGAACTCATCTAAATAATACTTTTGGGGTTATAAAACTCCAAAAGAGGAAGTGATCACTGTCTGAAAATGGGTAATTTTGCTATCAAGATGCCAAGGGGGAAAAATCACATTCTTGGGTTGTAGTACTATGCAAAATAATGCTTAAAATAGTTTTAAAATTATTGTTTAAAAATGGCTAATTTTGCGATTCAGATTCCAAGAAAAGGCGTTTAAAGCCATCCAGTTTTTAAAATTTCCCCAGGATAGCATGCCCCCCCCCCCCCCCCCCCACATCTCGTGTCATGCTTAACAACGACCCTGATCACTAGCCCACCCCACTTAAAACAAAATGCTCCGACGGGCCTCAAAGCTCATATATAATATTATTACCCATATGGGCTCAAATATACGGGCCCCTGCGCGTGCTGTAACCTCACCGTGGTGCAGGGGTGTAACATTCTCTTTGAGAATGGCCAATACAGCACAAATTGAAGTTTAGAGTAAAATTCGGTGTCCGTAAAATTCTGTGATATTTGTATTTGTATTTTTGCACAATTCTTTACACTGTTTTTGTTTAAACCTTGAATTTTTATATTGATGTTGATCATCACTTTATTTATTTGCATTACCATAGTTTGACACACAGTAGCCGATGTATTTTTCGTGCTGGGGTGTCGTTAAACATTCATTCATTCATTCATTCATTCAAATATACGGGGTAATATTTTTTCGATCTTGCACAGTGTGCAGATTGCTTCTACAGTCACTGATTGGCTGGCTTTAAAAAGACAAGATTTGATTGGCAATTACATACTGCCGGGATTACTTTTTGTTCATTCATGATTACATTCATCGGTCAAACTATTACTACGAACTTCAAATATTTTTTTACGATACGAACATTTACGGAATTAAAAATCAAAATATATGTACAAATGTTTAAAAATGTTTTCATTTTATTATTTTGACTGGGTTTTTTTGGAACTATTCTTTGGTGGATACTGTTGGGTGTGCACCGCTAACGGCGCGTATGAATATATTGTTATGGCTGGTAGAGCTTGTTAGTTGTTACAGCAGCGAGAACGTAAATATACTTTTAAAATCGTTAAAGATTGACAATGGGTAATAAAGAGAATAACCAACTCACTACGAGGAATTACGGATTATCTGTCCCTCGTGAATTAATGCTGTAAAACCCGCGCCAGAGGCTCGGGTTTACAACATTAATTCACTCGGGACAGATAATCCGTAATTCCTCGTAGTGAGTTAGTTATTTTCTAAATCTTTATTAATACAGCTAGCGCTACAGAAAACCGCAGCTAGTCATTTAGTGTACACTTCCGTTCGTACAAAAACGCATTCATATTAGCTGCAAATATTAAAACTTTTATTAAGATGCCCTTTTAACGAGCCAATGTCCCCCAATGTTCTTAGTGCCTTCCCTAAAAATATGTCCTGGATCCGCCCATATATTGCAGCTACTAAACTAATTATAGAACGCGTTTAAAACTTGATTGCACACAAATACAGGCTCTGCAACAAACTTAACAAACCATGATATATCACTTGGTAACGCTAACTGTATAATTAAATAGTTGTACAGACGAGTGTGCAGACATTTTAGCGGGGAGGAATCTATAGTCTTTCCCACGGGGAACGCCTTTTTTTCATACTATAGAATTTACTACAAGTTATTTATTTCTTAGCCGATTGTTTTCTAAATTGTACACAAAAATAGTATATTTTGTTATTTCCAAAACATGTTTACTTTTCTTTTTACGTCAAACCAAACTGAAATTATTTACAAAAAAAAAAAAAATTGTAGAAGGATGGAACGAACGAGCGAAGTTAATGGGGGGGGGGGGGAGATGAGTCATGCTGCCGCTAAAAATATATTGAAAAAAAAAAGCACTGGGGATTTTTGGTTTCTGTTTTGTTTTTGTTGTTTTTGACTTTTTTTAAGTATTTATTTTGTCTTCGTTTTTTTGTTTTTTTTGTTTTTTTGTTTCTTTTTGTTGTTGTTTTTTGTTGGGTTTTTTGGGGGGTATTCTTTTGTGTTGGTTTAGGGGTGTTGTTTATTTTTGTGTCTTGGTTTCTTCTCCTTTTTTCTTCTTTTTTGTGGTTTATGGGTTGAGTGTTAGTTTTGTTGGTACATGGACTTTTTTTTGTTGTTGTTGGTTTCTTTCTCTCTTTTTTCCTTTTTTTTTTTTCTTTTGTGGAAGATACCGGGAGTGTTTTGTTTGTTTGCTTGTAGGGTTGGATAGAGGGGTTGTATTTTTGCTTTATCGTAGAAGGGAGACGGGTGTCTATTATTTCTATTTTTTATTGTTTGTTTTGTTTGTTTTGGGGGATTTTTTAATTACTATACTAAAATAGGAGATTCGTGGTCATGCATTTGTCTTATTTTTAAATATTGAGAAAATCTTAATGTTTAATAGACGTTGTACTTTACTAAGACGACTAAGACACAACAATCTCCGTAAGCCAAGGTATTATAGTCCTTCTCATTTGTTTAGACCCTACGGTTTTGGGGTTTTTTTTTGCAAATGTTACGTTTAATTTCTATTCAATCCTTGTTTTCTTTACATTTGCATGAAAACGAAACCAAACTCCGACAGGTTTTATATACAATTCATCATAAAAATGCACGACGTTGACTTTTACAAAAATCTATGTATGTTTTGAATGCAGGTTCGTTCTCCTATAAATAACTAAGGCTATTTGCATAACAAAAGCATCACTTTATAGCGTGTTTCAAACTAATGTTCTTTTCCACCTTCCTAGCGGAATATATTGTAGTATGAGCTATATTTAAGAAACAATTTGGAAACGTAAGTCAATAAACAATTCATGCACGGATTCAGGCGGGGAGTCCAGGTGACATGCCCACTCTATTTTTGTCAAACAATATATAGGCCTATTACAGAATACACACACACAAAAAAAGAAGAAAACTTATCCCATTCACCTTTTCAAAAGCAACAACGGGTTTTGGGCCCCCCGCTATTAAACAACTTCTGGATCCGCACCTGCTATGGCATTAATGTAATGTACTGATACAAAAATAAATAAGTTTGGGTGCTATTGGGGATAAAAACTGTAAAGTAACTATAAGATAGGTTGATACATTGTGACTGTCAGGTTGTATGTCCATGAATAATATATAATATGTATTATTTACTAATGCACGGGCAAGTGTTCATCTAAAGGCCCCGTTCCCATTTAGTGAGGCGGGTTTGGGTGAGGTCTTAATCTCGTGATGTTCATTGTCACATATTGCATACACACGTGGCCAGAATATTGTATACCAGCGATTGGTGGAGGCGTGGCTCTCTGCCCACACCCACCTCTGGCTTCGTATGTAGGTGTTGTTATATGGTTTTATATTGATTGTCCGTGTTTTGTAATACATGTTTATATTTGTTCAATTGATAGGTTGTTTGATATTGACTGATAATGAATGCCATGGGAATAAATTGTTTTCAGTGTTAAAGAGTTCATAAATGCATTGAACGTTATGTACTTGATGAGTAGGGAGAAGCAATTTTCGATTTACCCATATTTTACTCAAATAACAATAATGTATTCAATGTCCAGTAATACATTTTCTGTGAACTAGCGGGGGGCTACCAGATCTAATACTGTGGACTCTGTAACACCCCGACCTTGTGTAAGCTGATTTTTGTTGAATACCATTATTTATTCAATTGTAAAAGACGGAAGGAAGGAAATGTTTTATATAACGATGCACTCAACACATTTCATTTAGGTGATATGGCTTCAGACTTGTGGTTAAGAACCACACATATATATAATAAAGAGGAAACCCGCTGACGTGGGCTACTCTTTTCGATTATTAGCAAAGGATCTTTTATATGTACAATCCCACAGACAGGATAGTACATACCACGGCCTTTGTCACACCAGTCGTGGAGCACTGGCTGGAACGAGAAAAAGCCCAATGGTGCCAGCGACGAGGATCGATCCTAAACCGACCGCGCATCAAGCAAGCGCTTTACCACTGGGCTACGCCCCCCCCCCCCCCCCCCCCATTCAATTGTAAAAGTCAGAATATCGAAAGCATTAGCATTAAATGTTACAGCGTTTTTAAAATGAAAGGAATGCTGTCTTTGTGTAATATGCCATTATTGAAAAACCTTGCTTTATGTATTTAACAATTCTAGATTACGTACCTGGTGTTCATTGTTAACTATAGATATTCTTATTCGAATATTCGAATACCATTATCAGACCGAATACCGAACACTACTTTCAATTAATATTGGAAATAAAAACATGAAAGTACCATATTCCTTTTGAAAGCTGAAGTTGACCCAGAGACATCCCTGCTAAACTAACTTAAACTATATATATAGCTGAAAATAAAAAGGAGGGAAATATCATGTGTTTGTTTTTATAACAGTATAGTTTACATATTTTTGGAACGTCAGCGTTACTAAAACCTTGAGGTGTCCACATCTTCGCCTTATATCAATATCCGATTGCTCCCGAAAATAGAATATTGATAATGGCCTACAGAAACATGAATCCGCTTTCGTAAATTACTTTTGTTATGTATTTATTCTTTTAAAGATTGAAAGTGAGACATACTAAAATGTTGTTTTCTTGTGGTGCGATACGGCTCTGTTGTGCAAACAGTAGGTTGCTGTGCAAACACTAAATAATGTTTTTTAAACACACCCACTTAAATGTAATTCAAACCACAGTGTATGAACGGAACTGTGTAGTTTGTGGAAGTTGTGATTATGTATAGCGACGATCTGTCACTTGCTGTTGTCAGGTTGCTTCACCGGCTAACTTATTATTGGTATTATTTAAAATTATATATATTTCATGAGCTTAGGCGAAGAGATCAATGATATAAATGGTTTGTTATTGTAACGATGTACCATTTAAGGCTTGAAAATAATTTTTCATACGTTTTTAGTCAATTTTGTATGCTGATCAGTACGGAAAATGGCAAAACGTTAAATTCACCCGCGATAAAATCATAAAAAGTCATAGCTTAACGCTTGATCAGTTCTGCATAAAAATCAGCACTGGAGGCAGTTGACGAAAACGTAGACGAATTGTGAGTAGCCTAGGGTAAAAGAAACCCAAAGTCCTACAAAACACCACTATTTCAATAACGAACTCCCACAGTGTAACCTGCCACTCTGCCTAGTGGAATTGTCCTAATTCTGGAACATCTGCTTCCTATGATTATCTCTCAATCCTGTGCCCAACTCGTCCCAGACATGTTTAATAGGTGACACATCTGGTGATGATGCTGGCGGGTTCATACGCTGGATACCATTTTGTATAATAAAATATGTTACAACCTTGGCATGGTGTGTCTGGTATTGTTGTGCAAAATAAACACCAAGGTCAATTTGGCGACGTGACAGAAGAACTAAAGGCTAAAAATTATCGTCCCTATACATTATACTTTTTGTCAGGTTTCCAGGGTAATGTATAGAGGATTCATATAGTGTACAGAAATTCCACCGCATATCAACAATAATTAATATTACTATGCCATATTTGACCCTGTTTGACCGCGACATCTACAGATCTCGCACCTGGACGATAGAAACGGATTCTGGTGTAGCTGAACTGCAGGGCACACCTAAACTCGTCTATGAATAGTACCATCCGCTATTAATTAAGTGTTTAGCGTGTGTGACATTTTCTGCTACTGAGCAAGTGTTTAGCATGTGTGACGTCTACACCAGTCTTGACGTGCTGTCCGAAATCTGGAAGAAGGCGTGGTCTGACTGCTTCCGATATCAAAAGTTGGCTCGTAGACTATCCCGGCTTGTCTGATAAGAGTCATGTGTACCTGTTGCAACTTCAATTGTTCCGTAAGACAGTAACAGTGCGTTGACGTAATGTCATGTGTACCTATTGCAACTTCAATTGGTCCGTAAGACAGTAACAGTGCGTTGACGTAATGTCATGTGTACCTGTTGCAACTTCAATTGTTCCGTAAGACAGTAACAGTGCGTTGACGTAATGTCATGTGTACCTGTTGCAACTTCAATTGGTCCGTAAGACAGTAACAGTGCGTTGACGTAATGTCATGTGTACGCGATACGGTATTCACGACATGATGCTAATTTGGGGTTACCAGAAAGAGGGCGATGCTGAATGAAACTGGTCACTTGGAAGCGTTTGCATACAGGCAATTCCGTGTGTCACATTTCTCCGAGAAAGACCTTTTTCAAAGATGTCTAAGAAACAGAATACTAGTGTCTTTGAGATAATATTCACATTGTTAAACAAATAAATGGTATCAAATGGCCATTCACATTTTTCTCTATTCATCCTATGGCCACACATATAACAGATATCCATATTCAAAGCAAGAAAATGTAAATAAATTATAATTTTAATAATTTTAAAAGGTTATGTTTGGATACACTGCGGTTGTCAGTGTATGCCAGTGTATGACCGACCACGTATTACGTATCTGGATACACTGCGGTCGTCAGTGTATGCTAGTGTATGACCGACCGCGTATTACGTTTCTAGATACACTGCAGTTGTCAGTGTATGCCAGTGTATGACCGAGTATTACGTTTGGATACACTGCTGTTGTCAGTGTATGCCAGTGTATGACCGCGTATTATGTTTTTGGATACACTGCAGTCTATGCCAGTGTATGACCGATCGAGTGTTACATTTCTGGATGCACTGCTGTTGTCAATGCATGCCAGTGTATGACCGACTGCGTATTACGTTTTTGCACACATTGCGGTTGTCAGTATATGCCAGTGTATGACCGACCGCGAATTACGTTTCTGGATACACTGCAGTTGTCAATGTATGCCAGTGTATGACTGACCGCGTATTACGCTTACATCAGTATATGACCGAGTATTACGTTTGGATACACTGCTGTTGTCAGTGTATGCCAGTGTATGACCGCGTATTATGTTTCTGTATACACTGCGGTTGTCCGTCTATGCCAGTGTATGACCGATCGACGTTTCTGGATACACTGCAATTATCAGTTCCAGTGTATGGATGCACTGCCGTTATCAGTGTATGCCAGTGTATGACCGCGTATTACATTTCTGGATGCACTGCGGTTGTCATTGTATGCCAGTGTATGCCAGTGTATGACCGACCGCATATTACGTTTCTGGATACACTGCGGTTGTCAATGTATGCCAGTGTATGATCGAACGCGTATTACCTTTCTGGAATCACTGCGGTTGTCAGTGTATGCCAGTGTATGACCGACCGTGTATTACGTTTCTGGATACACTGCGGTTGCCAATGTATGACAGTGTATAACCGAACACGTATTACGTTTTTGCACACACTGCGGTTGTCAGTGTATGCCAGTGTATGACTGACTGCGTATTACGTTTCTGAATACACTGCGATTGTCAGTGTATGACCGACTGCGTATTACGTTTCTGGATACACTACAGTGGTCAGTATATGCCAATGTATGACCGACCGTGTAGTACGTTTCTGGATACACTGTGGTTGTCAGTGTATGCCAGTGTATGACCGACCACGTATTACATTTCTGGATACACTGCGGTTGTCAGTGTATCCCAGTGTATGACTCATTAAATACGTTTCTAGATACACTGCAGTTATCAGTGTAAGCAGGTGTATGACTGACCGAGTATTACATTTCTGGATACACTATGGTTGTCAGTGTATGCCAGTATATGACCACGTATTACGTTTTTGGATACACTGCGGTTGTCAGTGTAAGCCAGTGTATGACTGCATAATACGTTTCTGGATATACTGCGGTTGTCAGTGTATGCCAGTCTATATGACCGACTGTATATTACATTTCTGGATACACTGCAGTTGTCAGTGTGCCAGTGTATGACCGCGTATAATGTTTCGATACACTGCGGTTGTCAGTGTATGCCAGTGTATGACCGCGTATTGCGTTTCTGGATGCACTGCCGTTATCAGTGTATGCCAGTTTATGACCGCGTATTACGTTTCTGGATACACTGCGGTTGTCAGTGTATGCCAGTGTATGACCGACCGCATATTACGTTTCTGGATACACTGCGGTTGCCAGTGTATGACCGACTGCATATTACGTTTCTGGATACACTGCGGTTGTCAGTGTATGCCAGTGTATGACAGAACGTGTATTACGTTTCTGGATACACTGCAATTATCAGTGTATGCCAGTGTATGACCACGTATTACGTTTTTGGATACACTGCGGTTGTCATTGTAACCAGTGTATGACTGTTTATTACGTTTGGATACACTGCTGTTGTCAATGTATGCCAGTGTATGACCAACCGTGTATTACGTTTTTGCACACACTGCGGTTGTCAGTGTATGCCAGTGTATGACCACGTATAATGTTTGAATACACTGTGCTTGTCAGTGTATGCAAGTATATGACCACGAATTACGTTTTACAGTGTATGACCGACCGCATTTTTTGATCCACTGCGGTTGTCAGTGTATGACCGAGTGTTACGTTTGGATACACTGCTGTTGTCAGTGTTATGCCAGTGTATGACCGACCACGTGTTACATTTCTGGATACACTGCGGTTGTCAGTGTAAGCCAGTGTATGACTGCATAATACGTTTCTGGATACACTGCGGTTGTCAGTGTATGCCAGTCTATATGACCGACTGCATATTACGTTTCTGGATACACTGCAGTTGTCAGTGTGTGCCAGTGTTTGACCACGTATAATGTTTGTATACACTGCGGTTGTCAGTGTATGCCAGTATATGACGACGGATTACGTTTTTGGATCCACACTGCGGTTGTCAGTGTATGACCATAAATGTGTAGTGACAAGTGACATAATTACGTTTCTGGATACACTGCGGATGTCAGTGTATGCCAGTGTATGACCGATACGCTGCTGTATTACCAGTTTATGACCGCGTATTATGTGGATCACTGCGGTTCTTAGTCTATGCCAGTGTATGACGTACGACCGCGTATTACGTTTCTGGATACACTGCGGTTGTCAGTGTACGCCAGTGTATGACCGACTGCGTATTACGTTTCTGGATACACTGCGGTTGTCAATGTATGCCAGTGTGACGGTACATGCTCTTAATTTCTTTTCGCCTGTGGCGATATTAATTGTTTTAGAGGGCCGTGTGCAGTTCCAATATGCACTTAGCGCAGGTGGGCACCTTGTTACGTAATACCTTCGCGCGACCGTGCATCCAAATATGCACTTAGCACAGGTGTGGAGGCCATGTGGCCAGTAGTTACGTAATACATCCGCGCGACCATGGAAACTCTAGCGAACTGGCGACAGTAAGTCTGACCATCTAAGAAAAATATGCCGGCGTGGTCGCTGTGGAAATATCACTTGATAGGGGGAGGGCCGCGATGTACCCCCAGGCGATATTCGGCTTTTATCATAAATAGCTAGGGTTTAGAGATATCTGGGAAAAACATATTGGAAGGCTTCCAGGGAATGTTCGTCCGTTTGGACTTGGTAAATATCATTTCTGCTCTGTTGTATAACCTTGATGTGATTGATGTGACTTTAAATATTTTAATACTGTAGTATACCAATATTATTTAGACGGTGCTGCCGGTCATCTGACGCAGTATACTGTAGGCTCACTGTTCTGAATAATTATTAAGGCTTAGCCAGTCATCCTAGAGGACCTAGGTAAACTGTAGGTTATTGTCTTTATTGTGATAGGTACCAGTATTAAGTCTGTATTACAAGGTTATTGAATGAGTAGTTAGGGTTAATTAAAAATTAACCAGTTAGGAATAGAGTTGTAATTCATTTATTAATTAAGTTCCCCTGGCAGCGTTTCTCAATTATCACACGTAAGGGTGTTGTGTCACGGTGAAGTGATTAGCATATTGTGTAAACTAGACACTTAGAGATTAACTAATTAAGTGATCAGTTCTGGGTTGTTATTATTTGTTGTTAATTAACTACTGCGGCAGTACATTTGTCAGCGTAGGTTAATACAGAATTTCCAAAGTGTATTGTGTTTTCTAGTGAACTAAACGTGCTATAATAATATATACTTTATATAAGATCTTATGTCTGATCATACCTAGACGAGCCAACGGGTATAACTGCCTGTTACAGAGAGATCTAATAGATATACAGTTAGGAGAGATATTTGGACAATCGTGTTTCATTCAGTTACGGGTATTATAGGATCCCCGTGACAGGAGTGAAAATTGGGGCGCTCGTCCCGGATCTGAAACGGGGCATGCATATTTAAAAAAGTATTGTTTGTAAATGGGGGCTTTATAAATTATTTTTACAAATTAACCAGAAGTAGCACGTTGTTCACAAGAAAATTAATTAATAATAAGTGCGTCATATCTAAACATGGATAAGAATTTGCTGGATAGGCCTACGCTCAGTGTAGTGGAGATTAAGCGAGCACGTAAGGCCGAGTTAGTTGACATCGCAAGTGAGCGGGAAATTGATTTAACATCAGCTAAAACCTTAGGTGATATAAAGACAATTATTATCCAGGAAGTTTTTGGTGATAGGCCTGTTATGGAAGACAGTGAGATTGTTCCAGAGATAGAGATAAATGAGTTAAGTGTGGAACAACAATTAGCTTTTAAAAAACTTGAGTACGAAAAAGAAGAACGTGCATTAGATAGAGAGAGAGAGAGAGAAGAGAGAGAGAGAGAGAGAGAGAGAGAGATTGAGAGAGAGAGATAGAATAGAGGGAGATAGAGAGAATTTAGAGAAGAGAGAGAGAAGCAGAGAGAGAGAGAGAGAGAGAGAGAGAAGAAAGAGTCATAGAGAAGAGAGGTATAGAGAAGATAGAGATAGAGATATTCCAGTTAGCAAAATTAAGGGTGGAACATGAGTTAAAGTTGAATACTGAAGAAGTCAGACGAGAAGTAGGAAATGGGTTTAACATGTCGGAGGTTTATCAGATCAGTGCCTGTATTTGATGACCAGGAGGTAGATATGTTCTTCCAACTTTTAAGTGAACGTTCTGGCCGCTAAGCAGCTAAATTGGCCGCAGTCTAAGTGGATTCCATTGTTAGCCGTGTCTAAGTTTAAGGGGAAGGCTAGCGTAGCTTATAATTCTAATAGATATACAGTTAGGAGAGATATTTGGACAATCGTGTTTCATTCAGTGAGTGATGAGCGAGCAAGTCAGTACGACCTAGTTAAGGCGGCAGTGTTGAGGGCGTATGAATTACGACCTGAGGATTATCGTTTACGGCTTTATAGCGAGTTGAGAAAAAACGCAGGGTCAGTCTTATAGTGAGTTTGTGGCTAAGAAGGCAGGGATGTGGATGATAAATGGGTGGTGTCCTCATCAGGTAGTGTCATTACAGCGAGTTACGGGAGTTGTTGATCTTACAAGACATTAAAAATGGATTACATCAGTTAGCTTACGTATTCATTTAGAGGATCGTGATGTCAAAAATGATAGACAGTGAGGTTCAGGCATATTGTCAGATGATTACGTGTTAATAAACAATTAGCTTTTAGGCAGTACAGGGTAGCTTTTTACAACAGGGTGATAAGAGAGAAATTTCAGCCAGGTTTTTCCCCGGGAAGAGTAACTATCGGGGGAGAGTCATCTAGTTGGTCAGCTAGTCAGGCAAGAGAATGAGACCTGGTGGGCAAAGTAAGGATAGGCCTGCATTATCAGCCAGTGCACGAACTTTTCGTCCACATTGCAGTTACTGTAAAAAGGATAACCATCTTGTCGAGGACTGTTTTAAAATGAAACGCAATAATGCGCAAGTGGTCGGTTTAGTGAGGTCAGCTCCGTTAACGAGAGAGTTAATGGTTAGTCCCATGGCAGAGAAAGTAAACCCGTATGTATCCACTGGTATGGTTTGTGATGTGAAACAAGAATTGAGTCCTAAGCCAATATCAATCTTTCGAGATACCGGCTGTAGTTAGTCACTGATCACGTCGGAGTGTTTAGCTGGTATTGAGAATTCAGATACAGGACGTAGTTTGGCTTTAACCTCGGTTACTGGAGAACATATGGTTGTCCGGTTACATAACGTTTTCTTGTGTTCGAAGTTTGTGACGGGACCAGTCATTATGGGTGTTGTAAAGGATTTGCCTGTTGAAAACATAGGAGTTTTGTTGGGTAATGATTTGACTAGTCAGTGTTGTCAGCCGAAATGTGACCAATTGTTAATTAAAGACAGCACTTTACCCATAGAAGAGTGTGAAGTTGATGAGATTAGATATCATGTGTGTGTAATGACAAGGGCTATGGACTGAAGCGTAGCACGAGACCCAGAGGATATTTGTGATTTGTCTGATACGTGTGTGAGCCATGAAATTGGAGTGGATGAGGTTATCAGTAAAATGGTAGATAAGTCAACTGAGGAATTAAATGTGGTGGAACCTGTTGACCTCCAGCAGAGGGGAAATGAACCAGTTGTGTTTGATAGAGGAGATTTACCTTGTAATAGACAAGAGTTAATTCTAGAGCAGGGGGCTGATCCAAAATTGTTGGCAGCTCGCACTCCATTGTTAACAGAGGGTGAGATGGAGGATCAGATGTCAGGTTATGATATGGACAAGGGAATATTAATGAATAAGAGAGTTAGAGATAGGAAGGCTAGGAAGCAACTGAGCCATGCTCAGAGCAAAATAAAATCAGCTTTTGATAGGAAGGCTAGGAAGCAACTGAGCCATGCTCAGAGCAAAATAAAATCAGTGTTTGATAGGAAGTCGGGAATTTAAACCAGGGGATAAGGTGCTGCTGTACCTTCCCATTAAACGGGGTTCATTGCAGAACAGGGTTAATGAGACAGGGTATGTAATAAACTCTCCTGATAGGGTTAGGAAAAGTAGGTATTGTCACATCAATTTGCTAAAAGGTTATTTTGACAGACTGCCGATAGTTCCAGTGCTACCTGTCCAAATTGAGAGTCACTCAATTTCTTGTGATGACGTCAAGACTGCAGAGACAAAATTAACCAACAGCCAGATTCTAGCAGACTTGAACCCCCAGCGAGAAAAGTTGACTACGCTGATACAAGACAATGCTTCCATTTGTCAGGACCTTCCAACGGTTACCAATACCTTAAGCCAGGATGTGCGCTTGGAACCCAACGCTACACCGATTCGACAGGTGAATGCGAGAAGTCATTCAACCGTCTCAAGCAGATGCTCTCCTCGTCTCCCGTGATGGCAGCACCAGACTACCGAATGCCTTTCAAGCTAGCTGTGGATGCCAGTGACGTGGGAGCTGGAGCTGTGCTGTTCCAGGAAGACGAAAATGGACTGGACCATCCTGTAAGTTTCTTCTCCAAAACGTTTGACAAACACCAGGTGAACTATTCCACTATAGAGAAGGAAGCTTTGGCCATGGTACAAGCTCTGAAGCATTTTCAGATCTACGTGAAATCGGCAGTGCATCAAGTGGTGGTCTTTACTGATCATAATCCGCTTACCTTCATTCACAGAATGAAAGCCACCAACCAAAGAGTTTTGAGGTGGAGTCTTCTTCTGCAGGAATTCCCAATTACCAATTACCATGTTGTAAAACGAAAGGTCAAATTACTTGAAAATAAATAATCAGCGATAACGTGTACATTGCGAAGATTCATTGACATAGTTACTGTTCGGCATTACTTCGGCATTCCTGTGTCACACCCATATATACAACATTTAGGACATACTATTTAGACTAGCATGAAATTTGCTTCAGAAACGTTTCAAAGGTAATATTTTAGAAATAAATACGGCCAACTAAACGCCGAAAAGTAGCAAATGAATATTTAAATAGACTTTTTGGCAATGCTCAAAATTTCCTACACGTTAATGTCGGTTTTATTGTGTTTGTTTTGTTTAACGATACCACTAGAGCATACTAATTAATTAATCATCGGCTATTGGATGTCAAACATTTGGTAATTCTGACTCATAGTCGTTAGAAGAAACCCGCTACATTTTTCTTCATGCAGCAAGGGACCTTTTATATGCACTTTCCCACAGACACGAAAGCACATACCACGGCCTTTGACCAGTTGTGGTGCACTGGCTGGATTAAGAAAAAACAAACACTATCAGTTGAATGGATCCACCAAGGTGATATGCCAGTTTTAGTGCCGCAAATTGATTTGATTAGCCAACCAAATGTCACGTGATATTCAGATTGAATTAGAATTTACATAACTTGCATAATTCGTTGACGTTATTAGTAGATAATAACTATATTAATTTAAACATAGATGAATGTATTCTATAATAATTTATATCAATATATAAAACTCTGTAATCCTGAAAATGCGCAATATATTATGAAATTCATCTTCAGTCTCGCCTAAATTGTACAAAACATGCAATCATTCATTTATTCACTCATGTTCGTGCTTAGATCCAATTTAGGTTCAAACACGCTCATCTATCTGGGGTTTCTGTCCAGGACAGTGGGTTAGTGAGAGAGAAGTCAGTGTAGTGGTCTTGCTCATTGAGTCTTCAAAACTCGCTCTGGGTGGGAGCCCGTACCGGGCTGCGAACCCAGTACCTACCAGTATCCAGTATGTCCGACGGCGTAACCACAATGCCACCGATCTGTTAGACCCATTGTGTTATCAATCAACCTCAGTGGTTACACTGTGATGATGATGTTTTTATTATTATTTTTGGGGGTTTTTTTGTGTTTTTTTCTTACACACCCGTTGACGTTATTTTTGGTTACACGTGGTTGTTTACACACTACGTGTGTTGACAATTTCAAGATATACGACTGGCTGCTCCTAGGTGATGACCAGGTCACCAATGCCATACATCCAATGAAAAACTACACGATGGAAATCGATTAGACTGTAACCTATAGTTAATCTGCCGTCTGTGACGCATAAGTCAGCTATAAGTGCAACGGCAGTAAATAACTTTTAGTCGAAAAAGGTGTTAAAATTTGCTTAAAACCTGTTTTTTGATGATAAGTAAGAAATAGAATAATGCACTCATGTATTATTCTCTATGTAATGCACTTTTTAAAGCTTGGATAGGTTCCATTAGACACTATTGTAAAATAATCCTTTTCAATATATATTTATTAAGGGGTGAACGTTTGACAGGTGTATCTAGATGTATCACACTGGTTTGTAAAACATATTAGTAATCAATAACACCCACCTGATGACTGGAGGAAGATCATAGTGAAATCAGTTCAGCAACATTCGTTTGTTTAATGACTGTTCTTGAGTTGGTGTTCTCAGTAATATATCTGAAATAGCATGTTTACAGTGGTATTTTTTATAATTCGTAAAAGACCACATTTATTATATATTTGCTCAAGTATATTATACTTCTGTGAAACATTTTGTAAAATTTTGGGCTTTCGTTTTTGCTTAGTGTCTGTCAGTTTTTGAACAGAGAAAGAATAGGTGGGAAAAAAAGGAGAGAGAAAATCACAGTATGAAATGTGTAAAAACGCTGGTTACCAGTGTTGAAGCTCTTTCTTTATGCAATAAAACACATTTCTAAACAAACTTTATTCATGATGACCTGGTTGTTGCACTGATTGAGATATCTTGCAAAGATCTGAAATGAGACTAACATTTGGTGTGTAGTATGAGAAAGCAAATATCAAAACATTAACAACCACAATAACACGGACTAAGAAAAGATGGTAGGCCCTATCCATAGTTAACACAACCATAGCGCAAACAGGTTGTAATTTCGTATAATTTAGTTTAAGTTAGTTACCGGTAGGTTTATTTAGGGTGGTGGTGATTTGGGTTCGGTGTTAACCGTCTTAGTATTAAGATGTTTAGTGTTAGACGTGTTCGTGTTAAAATGTTTGTGTTACCAGTGTTAGTGTTAAGTATTAATATGTGTTAAAGTGTTAATGTTATTTTTAGTGTTAGTATTAAAGGTTAAAAGTATTACTGTTAGCAATCTAATTAAAATTAGCTCCACTATTACATGTGGATCTAACACCAGCCAGTTGGAGCTCATGTCCACCAATCAAAACCTTACTTGCAGAATCATGCCAGTGATTTGAAAATAATTTGAAAATATTCCGAATTATCCTGAGGGTATACGATATGTTTCATGTGAAATACGAATGCCTTATTTAGACCAGTAGAACTAATTTTAATCGGATTGCTAACAACACTGCATAGTCTCCAATGTCCAGGTAACATTTCGTCAGTAAATAATAATTTAAATATTGACCAAACACACTTCGCCTTTTATAACGTTATTTGGGAGCATACAAATTCTAAAAATATCGGGCGAGTCTATTTTAGTGGCCGCAGTACAGCGAACCATACCAATACGTACGGGATAGGTTATCAGTCTTCAATTTTACATTAAAAATTATTTATTTATTTATAAAAAAAATCCCAACTAAATCAGTCTTCAGTTTTACATTACAAATTATTTATTTTATAAAATAAAACATGTTTTAAGGCATTCGTAATTCACACGAAACATGTTGTATACCCTCAGGATAATTCGGAATGTTTTCAAATTATTTTTAAATCACTGGCAGGATTCTGCAAGTAAGGTTTTGATTGGTGGACATGAGCTCCAACTGGCTGGTGTTAGATCCACATGTAATAGTGGAGCTAATTTTAATTAGATTGTACTGTTAGCAGTGTTAAGAATATTATTATTAGCATAAAGTGTTAAGAAATGTTAGTATAAAGTTTAGGTTTGGTGTTGGTGTTGGTATTAGTGTTAGTTTAGGTGTTCGTGTTAGTGCTAAGTTTGTTTTAGTGTTAATGTTAGTTTAGGTGTTAGTGTTAGTGTTAGTGTTAATGTTAGTATTAAGTTGGGTTTAGTGTTAGTGTTTAAAATAAGAAATGAGATGTTCTCTATAAATTGTATATTAATAAAACAATATCAACTTTCACTTGGTATTAAAACTAAAAATCAAAGAATCTAATCATAAATTGTAAACAAATATATGTATAAATGAAATGTATAAATAAAAGGTAAACAATGGCTTCCTGTTAAATATCCCCTGCGCGTGCTGTAACCTCACCGTGGTGCAGGGGTGTAACATTCTTTTTGAGAATGGCCAATACAGCACAAATTGAAGTTTAGAGTAAAATTCAGTGTCCTTAAAATTCTGTGATATTTGTATTTGTATTTTTGCACTGTTCTTTACACTGTTTTTGTTTAAACCTTGAATTTTTATATTGATGTTGATCATCACTTTATTTATTTGCATTAACATAGTTTGACACCCAATAGCCGATGTATTTTTCGTGCTGGGGTGTCGTTAAACATTCATTCATGCCTGTTAAATATTGATATATACAGCCATATATACCCGATCGAACGTTGTTGTTGGTGTGGGGGGTTTTTGTGCTTTTTTTGTATTCTCAAGATAATAATTGGCATAACATATTTCATTAAAAATATGTCATTTGAACAATTTCATTTGAAATAAAATGATGAGATACTTTACCTTTGTAAAGTGAAAAAAGTTTCCTAATTTTCTTCAAACAGACCTCACATCTCGAAGAGAAGTTTTTGACAGGTTTTCCATGTTCTTATGTAATGAAGCGTCTGTCAAAACAGCAAGTAACCAAAAGAAACACGGACAGGGTTAGCGAGTAGTGTTCACCTTGTCAAACCTGTTCACAGCTGTGGAGTTAATTAAACCCCAAGCTGAAAACCAGTGCAGGGAAACCAATGACAAATACCACCTACTCAACACAAATGTACAAACAGCCAGTATAGGAATGAATGAACGAACATAACTTTATTTGCATTAAACCTTATGGCCCTTGAGCACATAATGTATACATATATACACAGATATAATGTTTGTATACAACTTTTATAACGTAAAATCGTATTGACACATAATTCGGTTACATTAAGTGATATGGCGCGCTTGAGTATTAACATGATGTTTATAAAATAAATCATTGCAAAATTATAGGTATATATAAAAAAAACGTTCTACTTATGCATTCACATTCACATGAATAAATGGTTTGTTTATGTTTAACGACACCACTATAGCACATTGATTTATTAATCATCGGCTATTGGATATCACACATTTGGTAATTTTGACGTCTAGTCTTAGAGAGGAAACCCACTACATGTTTCCATTAGTAACAAGGGATCTTTTATATGTACCATCCCATAGACAAGATAGCACATACCACGACCTTTAATATACCAGTCGTGGTGCACTGGGTGGAGCGAGAAATAGCCGAAAGGGCCCACCGACGTGGATCGATCCCAGACCGATCGCGCATCAAGCAGGTGCACAGAAAGTCACACCAACTTAAAAAATATCACAGTTATGTGCCTAAAAATATGGTAACATTTTACAGGCACGATGTAGCAGAGGAGCTGGGGGCCTTAAAAATAGCCACACACCAAATATTTTCAATCAAAAACGTATTATTGACATTTTCGTTTGGCATAATGAATTTATCTTCAAGCATATAATAAAAAAAAAAAATCCCACGGTAGCCAATGATGCTCTAAATTTTACGTAAACACGCTATGAAAATAGTGAAACCAGTTCAGTTGAATGTTTTAATACGAAGTCCTACACATTGCAAAATGATATACCAGAACTTTGTATAGGGCTCCAGGGACATACTTCCCCGAACATTTTGAAATCTATAAAAGCCTAAAACGTGTTTTCCTGGCATCTGGAACTTTAAAATTTATATTTTAAAACCACGATTTTCGACTATTTTGTAGATTGTATTTTTGTTATTAAGAAATTTTAATTTTTTTAGGCAATTGCTTATTATAACTTTAGTAATAAAAAAAGGTGCATGTACCTCAGAACTATGATCAGTTCCTTTAATAATCAACATATTTATGAAAAACGAAACATGATCAGTTCCTTTAATAATCAACATATTTAAAAAAAATTGTATCCTCACGAATCACCGCCAACACATGCAGACTTTTAAAAATACAGGTGCAGTTCTCAAACGTTATCAGCAAAAGTAATGAGTACGGTAGTGCATTCCATTTAAGTTTTGTCACTGGTGCGTTATATTATCAAAATGGCATCTACATATTGAGCGTAAAACGTTTTGAAATACTTTAAAATAGCTGATATGATAAAGCAGTTTTATGCCAAAATGACAGAAGAATATTGTTTGACATATAATTATGGAAGACAGTGTTGATTCGTATATATATCTAAGGATCAAGGCATGAACATGATTACTTTTTGTTGTTATATCAATGGAAGGTGAACTATCATTGTCATGTAAACTAATTATCGAATGCAACGAGGTCAAAAGGTATAATTAAACAGTTTTGCTACATGTATGTTCCTTTGTTTTGATTTTGCCAGATTAGTTAGAAATTCTGAATCATGTAAACTTCAGCTTTGGTAAGGGGAGTGCTAAATGACGAAGACAAGCAAATAATGTTTTAAAAAAGAAAACAAAAAGAACAAAAGTGGACCACAGCTTATGCGAGAGGGTTCGGACGAAACACCCCTCCCCCAAATACGGGCCTGAATGTGTAAATATATAATGCTAAACTTGCCAGATATACTTTCAGTTGTATCAATCGTTTACTTGAAGTAACGCTGTTAATGTCCAGGTTACAACAGCACATACAACTATGGATTTAATATTATACCTATTTTTTTGACAGATATGCATACAGACAGTGTTTGACTTTGAGAACCTAAAGCCATTGTCAGTTGCCCATTGATGAAGCTTATTCAAACAAAACTGCAATTGACGTTCAGTGATATTCATATTGGATGATCTGTAGCAAATTTGAAAATCATCAACATATAACGAGCAATCAAGACCAGGTTTTAAACATTGGGTGATGCTGTTGATATTCACAGAAAATAAAGTTACAAACAGGATACTACCTTGATGTACACTCATCTCTTGTGGATGAATGTTGGACAAAGTCGACTTCACCCGAACTTTAAAAGATCTATTTTTAAAAATTGAGAAATAAAAACAGGAAGTTGACCTCTTAGGCCCATGCCATGGAGGTCTTTTAAAATACCATGTGGTATCGTAAGCTTTTTCCTAATCAAAAACTACTGATACCAATTGATGATTATGGATGGAAGCTTGCTTACAAAATGCTTCAAATTTAACAAGATGACCAATTGTGCTACGTTTAGTAAGCAATTTATGGGATTCAAGATACCATATAAGTCTACAACTGATCATTCGTTGGACAGTTTTACAAATGCAACTTGTTAAAGCGATAGGGCGATGACTAGTAGGATTTGTTGGATCCTTACCAGACTTTGGAATAGGAATACTAATTGCTTTCCTCCAGTCAGAAGGAAAGTCACCAGCTTTTGTTAAACATATTTAAAAGAACCAACAAAGATTATTCAGGTAAATATTTTGATAATTAATAATGAATTTGTTCTGGTCCTACTGAAGTATCACGGATTCTATGAAGAGCATCCTACACTTCATTCATAGAGAAGGGCCTATTGTATACTTCAGCACTTCCAGATGAAAAATTAATATGCTGCTTTTCAGCTTTATTTCTCACAAATGTAAAATCATCTGTACTGAATCCAGAAGATGCATTATGAGAAGAATTGTCTACCAATGCATTGGCAGTGTCACGTGACGTATGATGAACTGTATTACTGGATTATTTTTCTTTGATTTTACGGATCCTATTCCAGACAGATTTCACAGATGTTTATGAATTCATCTTGGAGATAAACTTTATCCAAGATGATTTCTTACTCTTTCTGATCTCTCTACGAGCCTTAGCATTAGCAATACGATAGAGTTGAAAATTTAAAAAATAGCAATTAGTAAAAAGGTTAATAGAATAAATTTAAAAAAAAGAAAAAGTTATAAGCCAAAAATAAAAAGAATTGACTGCTCGGCCGAATATGTATATAATTTGGAGCATTTTAGGACTGTCCAAACTTAAATGAGAGAAAGAAGAGAGGATCGGACTATTTAACAATATTAAAACAAAGAAGTAATTTCGACATCAAATTTTGAACGCAGATCTAAAAGTTTAAAGTACGGTCGATATGTCCACGTGAGTGGCCTCGTTAAGGCCGTTTGGGTGCACAGCTTATAGGGACAAGATGGGTTGCATCCCGTCAAGAAAACCCCTAGAATGACAGTCATTAGAGGTTGAAGGTGTAGTGCTGTGCTGAAATACAGATCTTGAGAAGCTGGATCCGTCTGAAGGAGAGAGAGTATCAGACTAGGGTATAGTCCAGTCGTCATGTGTTGGTATAGTTGTGCGGTCGGGCCCGACTCCGGAGGATACGAGATGGTATCACTATAAAGCAAAGTAAAGTCTAGAAAAGAGTAGTAGGGGCCGACCCCGCTTCCTATTTCTTCTTAGAGTGGGGGCAGTCAATCTTCCAGTGCTGCTAGGCCAGGCTCGGACATGTAGAGACTAAACGCGAACAACCGTGGCGTTCTGCAGAATGGCCGTCATACGAGTCACGAAAAAAACAAGTCGACATACTCAGCCGGAGAAATGACGTGGAGGCAAGGAATTTCGCTAAAAAAGAATCCAACCTGGTGGTGCTGGCCGTCGAAACGAGAAGCGTTCCAGCATTCAATCAGTTCCAATGTCCGCATACATCCCAGTAGAAAACTTCATTTCGCTGAAAAAAACAACGAAATAAAGGATCCCCAAGTCGAGCACACGAAGGCACATGCAGTATGCACAAGCGAAACAAACACGTCTTACCGCGTCGAGCTACAGATTGGGAATGTTATAATTAGAAGTTAAATGATGGAAGTTTTAGCCCGGTTGTAAACAAAATGAAGTGAACGGTTATTCTAAAATGAACTGCTATTATTTTTATAAAATATAAGTTATCACACTTTATCATAAATTTCCTCAACTCATGTCCCCCTCTCCCCATAAAATCCTGGCTACGCCAGTGCGCTCTACCACTGAGTTCGGCCAACATCCCGCCCCAATTTTAACCTCAAAGGACTTTGCATAACAGTAAGTAAATGTATATGATATTAATATGATAGTATAGATCATCAATAACTGCTGAACAAACAAACAGCATTTTGTATGAACTGTGAGCCGGAAGTCTCAGATTTGGTACATGGCAACCATAATATTAATAGTTTCAGTCACCAGCCTTATCATCGAGGCTAATGTTTTGCGAGTGCGAGTACGAATAATTTTAACATGCTCATATACCACTAGAGTTTCGAGCATGTCCGTCCCGGGGCCTGTCTCTGGATAGCCAGTGACTTGCTCCGGGACAGAACAAAATTATGGGGACAATTTTGAAATTTACATCCAAAAATTAAATAGTGGGCCTTTAAAATTTTGATGCACATGTCTAATTAATATAATTAATATAATCGCTAGATTAGATTGGGCAGTCAAAATGAAATTAGATAAATAACACGCCTGATTTGGGATGGGGGGGGGGGGTGAAAATGGACAGAATTTTGAAAATAGCAGTTAGTAAAAGAAATTAGTAGGATTAAAATTAGAAAGAAAAAAGTTACAAGCCAAAAATAAAAAGAATTGACTGCTCGGTCGAATATTTATATAATTTGGAGCATTTTGGAAGGACAGTCCAAAAATAAATAAGAGAAAGAAGAGAGGATCGGACTATTTAATAATATTTAAAAAAAAAAAAAAAAAGTAATTTCGACATGAATTTTTGAACGAAGGTCTAAAAGTTTTTAAAGTCCGATCTATACGTCCACGTGAGTGGCCTCGTTAAGGTCGTTAGGTTGAATGAATGAATGAATGAATGAATGAATGTTTAACGACACCCCAGCACGAAAAATACATCGGCTATTGGGTGTCAAACTATGGTAAATGCAAAAACAATTGTTTTATGATCAACATGAATATAAAAATTCAACAGTTAAATAAAAACACAGTGTAAAGGACTTTGTAAAAATACAAATATCACAGATAGATATAATTAAAATTTAGAATAAAACTCGGTGTCAGGTAAAAATTGTAAAATACGTTCTGGATGGAATCGAAATGATTCCATC
Source organism: Gigantopelta aegis (assembly GCF_016097555.1). Lineage (NCBI taxonomy): Eukaryota > Metazoa > Mollusca > Gastropoda > Neomphalida > Peltospiridae > Gigantopelta > Gigantopelta aegis. The sequence continues at coordinate 43,026,058 of NC_054706.1, forward strand.
ACATTACATTGGCCAAAAATATCTTTTCGAGTTTCATGAAGATGCTTACACTCCACCAAAATGTGGCGTACCGTCAGAGTACACTGGCAGTACTCACACTGAGGTGGAGGATCTTTCTTTAAGATAAATGAATGGGTCAAGTGAGTATGACCAATGCGGGCACGACACAAGACTATGTCATCCTTCCTGCACTGTCTATAGGAGGACTGCCACTCTCCCAAGACTGGCTTGATAGCATGAAGCTTGTTCGCAACCTCACCGTCCCAATCACGTTGCCAAATCGAAAAGATAAAATGGTTGATATTAGTTTTAAAATCAGTATAAGGCACACCAACCCTGGCATGAGGCAAATCCAAAGCAGACTTGGCAGCTGAATCTGCCTTTTCATTACATCTGATGCCAACATGGCTGGGTACCCAACAAAATACAATGTCTTTAAGGGATGGTCCAGCTTCACATTACGTAAAGCTTGGAGACACGAAAGCGAGTCTGTAAAAATAATAAATTTGGATGCTATTTAATCTTTGATTTCTTCTAAGGCTCTAATGACTGCCCAAACTTCAGCACTAAAGATTGATGCTGAGTCGGGCAGTCGCATGGAAAGTATTGTGTCTGATGGAAAAACTGTAGCACAGGCCACAGAATTCCCATCCCGTGATCCATCTGTATACACAGGAATGTAACCACGGTACTTGTCTTGAATTTCCATGAACAACTGTTTAAACACAACAGCATCTGTACGATCTTTCTTTAGATGCGAAAGATCAAATACAATTTTAGGTGGTGTAATACACCATGGTGGTAAAACAAAAAATGAAGATGTTTCCAAAGTGTCTGATAAATCAATGTTGGAAAGCGATAAAAAAAACGCTTAATGCGAAGACCAAATGTACGAATAGCATTTAGCCTTGCATCATACAACTTCATATATTTGTTGTCAAGCACCGCATCATGAGCTGGATGTGTTGGTAACGATTTAATCTTGGCAGCATACTGTAGAGAAAGCTTGGCACGTCTAGCACCCAAACAAGGTTCGTGTGCATCAACGTACAAGCTCTCTACAGGAGATGTTCTAAATGCACCAAGACAAAGCCTAAGTCCCTGATTGTGTATAGGATCTAGCATCTGCAAGTAAGACTTGCGTGCCGACCCATACACAATGCATCCATAATCAAGTTTTGATCTAACTAGAGATCTATACAGACGGAGCATAACCTTTCGGTCTTCTCCCCATTCCGTATTACCAATAACTTTTAAAATATTCAAAGCTTTTAAGCCCTTCTTTTTAACATATTTAAGATGGGGCACAAAAGAGAGCTTCCTGTCAAATATAACCCCCAGAAATTTAGTCTCCTCCACAACCGGAATTGGATTTTTGTCCAAAAACAACTGTGGGTCTGAGTGGAGACCTCTTTTCTGACAGATATGCATACAAACCGTTTTTGCTTTTGAGAATCGAAAGCCATTGTCAGTTGCCCATTGATGAAGTTTATTCAAACAAAGCTGCAACTTACGTTCAATGATACTCATATTGGACGATCTATAGCAAATCTGAAAATCATCGACATATAACGAGCAATCCACACCAGGTGTTAAACACTGGGTGATGCTGTTAATTTTCACAGAAATTCACCTTGAGGTACACCCATCTCCTGTAGGTGAATGTCGGACAAAGTCGACCCCACCCGGACTTTAAAAGATCTATCTCTTAAAAACTGAGATATAAAAACAGGAAAGCGACCTCTAAGGCCCATGCCATGGAGGTCGTTTAAAATCCCATACTTCCACGTGGTATCGTAAGCCTTCTCCAAATCAAAAAACACTGAAACCAAGTGCTGATTATGGATGAAAGTTTCCCTACAAAACGTTTCAAATCTAACAAGATGATCTACCGTGCTATGTCTAGATCTGAACCCACATTGCACGTTAGTTAGCAATTTGTGAGATTCAAGATACCAGACAAGTCGACGATTGATCATGCGTTCCATGGTTTTACAAATGCAACTTGTCAAAGCGATAGGGCGATAGCTAGTAGGATTGGTTGGATCCTTACCAGGCTTGGGAATAGGAATGATAATAGCTATCCTCCAATCAGAAGGAAAGTCCAGAAATCCAGATGTTATTAAAAATATTCAAAAGAACCATCAAAGATGATTCAGGTAAATGCTTTAATAACTAATAATGAATTTCATCTGGCCCTACTGAAGTATCATGGGCTCTACGAAGAGCATCCTGCAATTCCTCCATAGAGAAACGCCTGTTGTACACTTCAGCATTTTCAGATGAAAAATTAATGGACTGCTTTTCAGCTTTAGTTCTAACAGATGTAAAAGCATCTGTACTGAAAGCAGAAGATGAGTTATGAGAAAAGTTGTCTGCCAATGCATTCGCAATGTCACGATGAGACGTGACATCCATGTCATTGACAGACAAATGATGAACTGTATTACTGGATTCTTTACCTTTGATTTTACGGATCCTATTCCAGACAGATGTTTGTGAATTCAACTTGGAGACAAAAGTTCTCCAAGATGATTTCTTACTCTGTCTAATCTCTCTGCGAGCCTTGGCCCTAGCAATACGAAATGCATCCAGGTTGTCTGCTGTAGGTTCACGTTTGAACCGCTCAAGCAACCTGTTTCGCTCTTTGAATGCATCTTTGCACGTATCATTAAACCATGGTTTATTGAAACGCTTTGGCACTGCCGAAGTCTTAGGAATAGTTTCATCTGCAATGTCCTTCAAGATGGAAGTGAACAAAGACATGGGATGATCAGCATCAGTAATGGCAAATTGTTGCAGACGAGTGCTGCACAGATGCTGAAACTGACCCCAATTTGCCTTCGCCAACTTCCACCTTTGAACCCTTTCAAGTGATGGTGGTCCATCATTCTCCAAAATAATTGGAAAGTGGTCACTACCACAAAGGTCTGAACCAACTTTCCAGGAGAAATCAAGAAAAAGTGATGGACTACAAAGAGTTAAATCTATGGAAGTGAAAGATCCACTTGCAGAATGAAAATATGTAAGACTTTTATCATTAAATAAAAGTAAGTCGTTTTTGAGAATTAAGTCTTCCAATTGTTTACCTCTAATATTAATATCCTCGCATCCCCACGAAGTGTGGTGACCATTAAAATCTCCCCTAACAATGAAAGGAGTAGGGAGCTGGTCAAGAAGACCTTGAAGATCCCTCGGATTAAATTAAAATGATTACGAGGTGGCAAATAAACTGAACACAGTTATAGTTTTTTGAGCTGTGACCTTTACAGCCACAGCTTGTAAATTGGTAGTCAGTGTTACTGAACTCCGAGGAATGTTTTCATTAACAAGAATGGAAACACCCCCAGATGCTCCATTTTCAGTTTCTTGAAATTTGTGATAGAGGTTAAATCCTCTCATGGTAATATGATCAGTGTCCTTCAAGAACGTTTCCTGAAGACACACTGCAAGAGGATTATGTTTTTGAATTAAAAGACTTAATTCATCAAAATTGGGCCTAAGCCCACGGCAGTTCCACTGAATGACTGAATTAGCCATTAGGGGGAAGTACTGGAGTTATCTTTGGCTTATGAGATCTGTGTGGTTGTGGAAGATCATCTGGCACTATATCCATTTGATCATCCACATCAGCCAAAAGTTCAAATGGATTGTTGGTCGGAACCAACTGCTTTTCATATTTCTTCAGTCGTCCCGAAGAAGAATTCTTATTGTGTTTCTTAGTGTCTTTTCGTGGCGGAGGCTTACTGGGACCTGGATCCCCAGAAGATAAGCCTCTTGGTGGATTTCCAGAATCCAAAGACACCTGGGCAGATTTTGAAACTTTGTTAGTAGCAGCTTTTGCACCTTGCCTTTGCACCCTTTCAAGATCAGAAATCTTCTTAAATTTATCCTCACTGTTTGGCCAAGTCAAGTCAGTTTGAATAGCTACACTGGTTGTAGAAACCTTCACAGCTGTGGCATAAGATTTACCCGATGCCACGTAGGTTGTTACGTCGGCGAGGCTGGAGTGTCCCGGAGGTTCGGCAGCAGATGTTGGCGTCGTAACAGGGTAGTGACTACCGTACCGTAGTCGGGGCCGCAGACCGCTCGGATCATCTTATGTAGATTCCGGTTGTCCAACTTGTTCGAAAGTATGGCCTGTCTATAGGTCTGCTCCCTTCGGTGCGTCACGACTACGGTGTGGTGAGTACCGAACATCTTGCTGTGAAGTTCGTACTCGCTGCCGTCCTCCAGGGGTCTCCAGTCCGCGTTGAGGTAACTGCCACGGAGCTTGGTCGGGTCTGTCGTGTCCCCCTGCATGTACTGATGAAGGTGTTTCTTCAGTCCGCTCACTGCGACGGTCCACTCGGACTCTTCGGGGGGAGGGGGGGGGGGGGCGACTACCGGCGCTGGTCTCTCGGTCTTGGCTGGCTGGTTGGTCGGTGATGTTGCCTTCCTCTTGCCAACGGCGGCTGATCGGGCCTGTGGCGTGGCGACTGGCTGTACCGGCGATACCGGCCAGTTCTGCCTGGGCCACGTGACGGTCGGCGATGGAGGGTCGTCTTGGGGTGTCTCTAATATTTTGAGGATCTTTTTTGATACCGACAAGGACCAGTCTAATGATACTTAACAAATGCGTAACACAAAATACTTTACAGTGCACGATCATGGAAGTGGTATCGAGATTAGTTTGCGTGTCTCTTCCTAATTATTTGAAAGGTCTTCCTATTCCATCCTCACTTTTAGGATTTGCAAAACTTTCAGGTATAGATATATTCGATATATGTGTTTGTAACAGTAATTGTTTTGTTAAGTTCGCATACTATGCATTGTGGGCTTTGTTTTTTCCGAAAAGAGGGCGTGCAAATGGAGGAACCCAAATGGAATGTCTGACGTTTCCGCCCATATAATGCAGTCCTCCCCCCCCCCCCCCACACACACACACACAAACATTGTGGAACACGTTTTATGTAAAATATATCAGTATTAGGTACAAAAAACCATTTTCTATGTAAACACTGACATATTTAATAAAATGTGACTCTCACCAATGAAGCAGTGCATAATGATAATCTGAAATACACTACAAATTGTTTTATGTCTGTAGTAAATAAACATTTTAAAATGGTGCATCAATATAGGCACCTCCTTGTATCCAAAACGATTTCCATGTCTGGTGATTCGGCACAGTAGATGTGGATCATTGACCCCGCTATTTATAGACTGCCCTTGACCTCACTTTAAGCCCATAAACACTACACTATTGTCCCAAAATTATTTTAGTAAGTACTTTTTTGTTTTGTCTTGTTAAAAATATTACTATGAAAATGAACGATCACACATGACCCATCCCATGATCTGTTTCGGAATCGTTTTCTTGAGTGGTACCGTACTGCAGATGCATACATGTTTATTGTTATGCATGGCTAAGAGTAAGATGCCTACATGGATTTTATTTTTCTCTGGTAGATTGTGCACACACGTAGATCTTATTTTGAACACTTTTTTTTATTTTTTATAACAATGTGACAATTGTGAACTGGAATGACAACCAATTAAGGTGTAAAATGTTTGTTTTGTTTGCATTTGTCTGTTTTCCTTTTCAGTTTAAATAAAAATAACCAAACAAAAATAATTACATTTAAATACTGTTTACTATAATTTAAAAAATGCGGTGTTTTCAAACTGGTTTTAACATTCTTAATATCAATAAGGCTGACCTACTTCGCGTTTATATACACGAAAACAGGTGAAGGATTTATTTTGAAAGTATGATATAATTATTGAAAATTCAATTTTTTTTTTAATTGCACCCTTAACAATAAATATGTTGATACTTGATTAATTGAAAAAGGAATTGAACTTTAATTTGTTAAAAACACTGACAACATGGCATACTTAAGAAAAATACGAAGTGCGCCGAATCACCGGACGCGCCGACACAGTTGTATCATACCGTCAAGGTGTCATACAATTTCGATTGACATATGTTTTCGATACTTCGTTTGTAACTGCAGGTATTGCAAGATTATGCGAGATATTATGTCACTATCAGCCTGAACATAAACAACAAAGTGTATTTTTTCTCTCAATATTAAAAATGCTTTAAGTCAAGCTGCCAACTTTATGTTTTAATTTAATTATAATACCATAAATAGTGTGCATCTTATAAATTTTTTGTAATGCCTCACATAGCGAAATTCAGGTATCACAAATCCCTGCAAAGTTATCGTCTGAAAACGCCGACATCAGACCTTCGAAAGTTAGACGATATACCACGTTATCTTTACACTGAACAATAAAATTTATGGAAGGCTGGTTGGGTTACCTCTTATGTCATTCACAGCAAAGTTCTTTTCAGTAATTCTGGTGGGGGCATGTTTGCATTTACATTTACTGCAAATAAAGGTGGTTTGGTGGAATTAGATTTTTTGAAAATATATAGTTCTGTATCGCTGTCGGAGTACTTATGGTGACAATCTGAATTTTGGTGCCGTTGATACATATAACAAGATGATTAGACATCACCTATGACGAAAACCTAATGTAAATATGTTTTCAATGAACACTACATGTATTGGTCTGAAAATTATTCAATATTTTTTACGAGTTACAAATATTTTATGATTTTATTTTCAAAAGAAGATTTTGATGTAAATTATTGCACAGAGTATAGACCCTACACTACCATAACAAGGACAAAAATAGACAGCCAATGAAATTATCGAAAACATGACGTTTGTGAAAATATAGCAGAAACAGCTGTACGACTTAGCAGCTAGTTTTTTGGGCGGAAAAACTTGGCGTTCATGGAAATTATCACTGTTTTTCACAATAAACTAATGTGTCTTGAGAAAGGTAAAGTATTATTGTATGTACGAAGTATTTTGTTTTTATTATATTTAATTTTTTGCTTATAAGTTATATTGAAAACATATGACGCCAGGATACTTATCATAAATAAAGTTAGGATTAGTTCATCAAGATTAACCTCGCGTGACTGTTAATTGTTTCCTCACTGGACCCAGTGTTCTCGCTGCTCCATTTAAGCGTGATGGCCCACCCTGCTATTCCATTTTGCCGCCCTCCTTTATTTTTGTGCGCCCCTCTTTATTTTCCAATACCTATCTCTGCTATTTCCAAATGCACACTTTTTTTCCACACAAAAAAACAAGATCAGTCTGCACACTGGACATCAAAGGAAACAAGCTGCGTTGTGTACGAAAAAGCAATTGACGAAACATTTACGACAGTTACCGTAACATAATTTAAAGTGCTGTGCCAGACCATACACTAAAATTTCAAATTCCACAATTAAATGCTTTCTTAATTCATTGCAATAATATTTTACACCGATATGTAAATCAATAATTACGAAAATGCCCCATAAAAGTATTAAAACTACACTCCCGTAGAACACTGCCGGAAACGACCGAGTAAAATTCTCGGTAAAAACATTTGCCTGTAAATAGCCTGGACGTCACGAAGGGAACACACTTCACAGAAACCTACCACGAGATGACTTCCCGTGCAAGCGAAAGTGGGACCGACAGCGACTGCCAAGCTCATTGATCATGCGATTCTTCTTTCGATGATGAATAGTGTAGTAATGACGACTGGACTAATATTTGTGCAACACAACAAAATAATGCCTTATTAGTTTGAACCTGGAACATCTTCCGACGAACCACCGGCCTGACAGATGACGATGAAAATGGTCGTGGAGACAGCTTACCACTAATTTACAACTTGTATTCTTGTTTTGTTCTTTAGCTTTTCGTGCGAATTATTTTGCTACACTGTATGTTCTAATACTTGTGATGTAGTAGAAAAGACGATAAATAACTCTTGAATTCTACGAGTCAAGTGGACCCAATATCGGCAATTTTAAGAAATAAACAAAAACGACTTTAAGTCCGTCCCATCCCTCTATGAAGATGTTTTTTTTGTGTGAATAATTTCAGTTTAGTTTGACGTAAAAAAAAAAAAGTAAAAGTGTTTTGGAAATAACAAAACAATACTATTTTTTGTGTGCAGTTGTGAAAACAGTCTGCTCAGAAATAAATAACTTATTTTAATTTTAAGAAATAAACAAAAACGACTTTTAGCCCGTCCCATCCATCTATGAAGATGGGTGTTTTTGTGAATAATTTCAGTTTAGTTTGACGTAAAAAAAAAAGTAAAAGTGTTTTGGAAATAACAAAACAATACTATTTTTGTGTGTGCAGTTGTGAAAACAGTCTGCTCAGAAATAAATAACTTGTAGCACATTCCATAGTATGAAAAAAGGTTTTCTCTGTGGGAAGGTATAGTAAAATTAATTTAATGTATTTATAGTCTGTTTTACAGGGAATGCCTTTTTTCATACTATGGAATTTACAAGTCATTTATTTCTGAGCCGATTGTTTTCTAAGATGCATACAAAATTAGCTCTTTTTTTATTTTTTTTACAAAAAAACCCTACATTTTTGTAGGTTGGGGCGGACTAGTCTATAGATACTTACTTGTCTGTACTTTATTGTTTTAATGTTCTCGAACTGTAAAGAAAAATCTCACAAATGAACGAGATGCTAACGACAACAAATCGGATCTCGATGATTGCACGAACTGTGCATGAGAAAACAAACTGACCGGAGTTGAAAGCATAACACAATTTGGGACATTGACGATATGCACCCCAAGGTCATTTCGGTGTGGATGGTGTCAGCTTGTCATTTGTTTTGTGTCGCAGAAAAATTGTTGGTACGGCATCTTTTTTTAAAAGCCATAACACATGGTATTCCCATATCTCGCTTAAGCCGACAAGCCAGTTCGGACGAATCAAAACTAAAGTGTCTGCTGTCGCAACGGTCTCCGGCATTTTTTTCCTGTCCAGTATTTCCACGTTGTTTTAATCAAATTCACACACAGCTTTCTCACAGCAACATTACTAGGAAATGCGTGAAGACTAAATGTATCGGCTTTTGTATTGCTACAGCTGCCAACAACACGCCATTTAACCATAATAAACACAAAAGAAGCAATGAACAATGGCGCTGACTATCGAAAGGAGTTCCCTTCGTGACGTCACGGATCAAATCTTACGGAAATTCCCGAAACAAATTCAGCTGGTTCTGTTTTTCAGGAGAATATTTTTAAATGGAAAATATACCGGTATATAATTTTTTTACATTATTTTTTTTTACATTTTCTAATCATATTAAATAATATCCTGATTGATATAGCTCAATACATCATACATCTGGAACAGCACTTTAACAGTATTTTTAACAGTCTCTATTTTGTCCCATAACTGTATCCATTTGTATGTTTAATAGACACAATAAAAGTTATATTTTATTTGAGCAATGAAAACTTCTCTTTTTTTTTTTTTACGGATTCGGCAATCTCCGATTGAAAAACCTCACTTATTTGGCGCCAAATTTGTCACGTGATCAGAACGGTCATTCTGTCTTTTGTTTCCACTAACTATCGTCTGATATTTTGTCCTCTGTTGCAGATATAATTGGTTGTAACTGATGATTTTTACTTTCTTTCATTTCTGTCATTCTGTTTATTCAGCAGTTCTTTATAAAATATTGTAAACTTCATTTTGGGGTGATATGAACACTTATAAAAATAATGGAAGTGGTAGTGTTTATCATTAAAATCATTTATCTTGAGTGCCAAATAATATATACACCACCTTTACAAAAATGAAACTAGTTTTTATCAGCTGGCGATAATATTTTATCACAGTGATCGATTCATTCGATGAAGATGGAAGTAGCAAAAAATGTATCCGACATTAGGGGATCACTTTACAAACATCTTTATTGTTTTTCGTATATATTGAAATCTTTATTAAAAATAATATTATTAAAACTTTGATCGGTTCAGAAAAACCAAAACTGTCCGTGAATGTTAGACCGATATCATCTTCGGTTTAATTAAAAGACGAGGTTTTTTTTTTGAAGGGTGTGGTGCTGAGCAGCCGCCCTCCTTTAATTTTCACCCAGTGATATCACTGGGACCCACAGGTGGCGAGTGTGCAATATGATTTAGTGAAATAAAGGAGTATATTTGGCAGTGGTATGCTTTTTTAACATAGTGGACACAGGGCTAGCTTTGCCACTCACCAAATTTGCCAATTGCAAATTTTTCAAACAATTGGCAAATTTTATTTTAATTTGGCAAAACAGTTGCATGCTATAATTGCTATTTTATGGGAAAATTACTAGGTTTTTCAAAACTTTTATGTTCAGTAGATAATTTGGCTAAATTTTCTGCTCATCCAGAGCTAGTCCTGTCGAAGAAATACAACTAATTTGATGTAATTCAGTGGTCAGATATACAGCAGGCCTGGCCAAAAGTACTTGTCCGTTCGTATCAGATGAGTAAACATATGCTCGGATGAGTAAAATTTACAATTCAATTGTCCACCAGGCAACTGAACTTTCCGAACACACACTGCCTCTTTATCCCTTTTAAACACAAGTTTGTGATTTTTGTCAAATGTTCCGTAGTCTGCAGCAGGCGTCATGAATCTGCCATTTTAAAGCTTGGCCCAAAGACCACAAGCCCTTTCAGACTTCGATCGGTTGTGCAAGTAAGAAAACTATAACATGACTCACTCTCTCCATCCATCCATCTGGTGCATGTCAGGCCCGTGGATTTTATGGAAACGATAGTTTTTGGTACCATGTCATTAAAGTCACGGAAACAACCTTTTGTGTACCATGATTAGTATATCGAGTATTGTATTTGACTGGAAGTAAGCCCACATCCTTGAATAAGACCCCTCCTGTTTTTAAGGTATTTAACAAATTAGGCCTCTATTCGTAAATCATGGTATTTCATATCGGTGTTCGTAAACTAAATTGCCAATAACGTTGATGGATCGAGAAAAAGCTGTTTAGAATGATATAACCCAGCATGTTACCAAAATATAAGTTGAATCTTTATAAAGTTAGTTTTCACTTTATCTGTGTGAGCTCGCACAACACAGTCATTTTTTCACCAACATAGAAGTGTTTATTATTCCAAAATTATAACACACACCCATATTTTAGAATTTTGTTTTGATAATATGCACAGTCATAGGTGACAGAAGCAGCCCTTACATCCAGTTGTTAAATAAATGAGTGTTAGTTGAATACAGTACAGTTCATTTGCCAGTAAATAATATTCCTTTCATTTCTGTAGGGCGGGATTTAGCTCAGTTGGTTGACTGCTTGCTTGAGGTACTTGTGTCGCAAGATCGAACTACCTCAGTGGATCCATTCAGCTGATTAGGTTTTTTCTCGTTCCAACCAGTACACCACAGCTAAACAAAGGTCGTGGTATGTGCTTTCCTGTCTGTGGGAAAGTGCATATAAAGATCCCTTGCTGTATCAGAAAAAATGTTGCGGGTTTCCTTCTGATGACTACAAGTCAGAATTACCAAATTTTTGACATCCAATAGCTGATGATTAATTAATCAGTGTGCTTCAGTGGTGTCATTAAACAAAACAATATTTTTTTTCATTTCTACTTTTTGTACATTCCACAGCACACAGATTGCATGTGTTATACATTTTGCTAGATACAGATACATAATACATATATTAAGCTGGTATAATGTGTCATTGTAATAATTACATATGACATATACCAGTATTATTCATTTATTCACTTAAACAAGCAAATATTTTGTATGGGCAAGTGGAAAAATATTTTTGGGAAAGTAAGAATTGAAATCATACTTTTCCTTGGGCAAGTGAGTTTTAAAATAGCATTTTAATCCTTGGCAAGGCTTCTGGACTGGTAGGCATATTTAACAATATTTAATACACAAGTATATTGATATATTTAATTACAAAATGGTATAAATGTTACAGTTGTTATATATAACGGACACATTCAGTTTGCTCTGTCCCAATGAATCCACCAGTGGTTACGTAATACTTAGTATGTCACATCAGGAATTAGTCTTAGAACTGAAAAAACAAACATACCTGATTTTTATAGGATGATAAAATAGGCATGCATCGCAATGTTCTGTAATAATTCTATATCAGTAAGCCAGCAATAAGTATATATTATTTTTCAATACAAAATAAACCACCATTGTCAAACTGGTTACAAAACAAATATAAATAATTGTCCTACGATGTATAATGTTTTGTCCATGCATTAACCTGCAGTGTATTTTAGAAACCCCACATACTGAAACGATTAACGGACCGTTTAATTAGTTAATTGATCTATTATTTTACTTGCCCCCACCTGTGATTCCTGATTGGCAGGTGTATATTTGGTAGGTAACCAGACATGGCAATTGATGCTGTTTAGACACAAAGAATATGTATCAGAATTATTAACATCACAAGGTATTTGTGATGTATTTGTTACCAATCTGATGTGTCATGGTACATTGTATGTCCTAATATTAGTCTTTGTTTAATTGTATGAAGAAATTGTAGACACTTATGTTGTTAGAATGTAGTGGATCAGGATCTACGTCACTAGTACGTGTCACCATATTACTGAAGAAAATTAAAATGTTCTCCAACAAATAATCTGTCGCCCCTAAAATGATAATGGACATAATCAACCAACAGGGTTTATTACTGTAAATAATTCTGAAACTCGTGATTAAGTAGACAGTCCCATCAAAAATCATAGAACTGGCTAATTGCTTAGTCCCAAAGAAAAAAATATCACTTTCTTATCATGGGTGGTGTTTTTTTCTCTAACGTACCAATAGGCCTAATAGTATGCCTTTTTTCTTCGGATGTTTTTGAGAGGGAAAAATACTATAACCCCATTTCATTCTGTTAATGCACATTGAAATATATTTAGTTAATTAGTTTATTATATTATCAGGACCTTTATATTGTTTTACAAGTCAGGTTGATCAAAGCAAAGCACCTTGTCATAAATCACAGCATTTGTTTCAACTGCATACAGGAGCTGATGTCACTTCACTTCCAAGCTAGAGTATCAAACTTGACAAAAAAGAAACAAAATGGTTACCCTCAGTTAGCAGGAATAATTACATTTTTTGTATTAATTCTAAAATTATGTGTTTTTCATTTCTGAAACTGTTAGTTTGTGTTAGTGGTCCGGGTATGCATTTTTCAACACATACGGCTCATATCTGACTTCACTTTAATAACTCTTCTAATCACTGCATAGAGAGAACCAACAGAGGACAGCAGTATCACATGTAATAAAATGTATATACAGTCAAACTTTGTTATTTTGATGTTAAAGGGACTGAACCAACAAGCTTGAGATATGGTAAATGGTGGTTCAAAATAAACATAAGAGTTGTTAGTAATCATTACATACATGTATGTATATGTCAAAAGAAACTTCTTGACTGCAAGATTTATCTTGGTATACTTGAGATTACAGAAGTTGAGATAATGAAGTTTGACTGTAGTTGTATTGTCGATAAATGATGGATTTTTAAAATTTGTTATAGTATTTAGGTAGTGGTACCTATACAAATGTACATCAGGGGTTGAAGTAATATAACTTTTTAGGGGCCAATTGGCCCCAGGATGAGTCAAGTTAGGGACCAGTTAGGAGACTTACTAGTAGGATAGGTGTTTAAATACAATTTTTTCTAGGTATCTAGTCAAAAATGTGGTTGCCATTGGTGACCACACAACCAGTTATTTCAGCTGCTGGTATATGTACGCGCCATGTGTCATATTGTTTGACTTTTTTTTCCAGCTCATGAGTGGCTTTCTCTCGTTCCATTTGTTGGCACTGTTAGTGTGATCATATATGTGACTATTCAGGCGTTTCGTCCTAAGCCTGAGAAGGCAGACTACCCTGTGAATAGGAAGATACAGAAGGAGAACCCGAAGGTTGTGAATGTAGTCGATATAGAGGAGTTGGGAGACAAGGTCAGCTACTGCCGGTGCTGGAGGTCAAAGAAGGTACGTTAGCAATAATCTGATAGTACTTTCTTTTCTTTTTTTATTATTAGTATAGAAAAGGAATATCTGCTTAAATGAGTATTATTATGAAAAAGAAACTTCCTTTGTTGGAAAGATGCCTATCTAAAATTACTCATCAATACAGTGAAACCTCTCAAAACCGGACACTGTAAACCAGAATTCCCTGAAAACCAGACATTTTTCATGGTCCTTTTTTAAATATCTGTACAGAAGAGAACCTCTCTCAACTGGATACCTCTTAAAACCAGACTTTTTACTTGGTACCGAGAGTGTCCAGTTTAGAGGAGTTTCACTATATATGCATTTAAAAATAGCAAATGAGCATTACTAGAATCAATTTTTAAAATCCTAATTATTTCTACTTTATAAAGATGGCCATCTTTATGAAAGGAATTCTCTTCTTATAACCGGATGTGTCACGTCAACCAAAATGTGATTACTTAATTTGCAGGAGTTTACTTATGAAGCCACTAACAAAATGGATTCAAAGTCAGATTTCTCCAGCGTCGGTTAATGCAGTGAATATGCTGTAAAAATATGGAAAATATACTGCAGGTGTTTCAGTTCAATTCTGTATTCACAACTGCTAAAATGAAAGCTTGAAAAAGTATAGTCGGTAGTAATGAAGTAAAGTAAAGTGTGTTTTATTTAACGACCCCACTAGAGCACATTGATTTTTGTTATCTTATCATCGGCTATTGGACGTCAAACATATGGTCATTCTGACACTGTTTTTTAGAGGAAACCCGCTGTCGCCACATATGCTACTCTTTTACAACAGGCAGCAATGGATCTTTTATTTGCGCTTCCCACAGGCAGAATAGCACAAACCATGGAATTTGTTGAACCAGTTATGGATCACTGGTCGGTGCAAGTGGTTTACACCTACCCATTGAGCCTTGCGGAGCACTCACTCAGGGTTTGGAGTCGGTATCTGGATTAAAAATCCCATGCCTCGACTGGGATCCGAACCCAGTACCTACCAGCCTGTAGACCGATGGCCTAACCAACGACGCCACCGAGGCCGGTTCGGTAATAATGAGGTCATAAATAACAGTTTTTCTGAAGAAAACACGTGTTGAAGATAATGGAAGTGTAACTGGACAGTACAAATTGGTGTTTATGTATGTGGCCACTGTGCTTCTATGCCGACTTACAGAGTGTTTGTGGTCATGTAGTACCAAAGCATTCTGACCATAGTCTTTGACTGGTTATGTTGCACCACCAGTTCATTAAGTGGCATCCATTATTAAAGGCTAAAACAATTGCTGTGTGTACTAAATAGTGATGGTATCAGTACATGTATTTTGACTGTTATTTATTTAAAAATGCATTTTAACAAAAACAGTGCTATCACAAAATTATATATATTGATGAAAGACCACATCCTTAATTTAGTATTCCTTTACTTAATCATTGGATACTAGTTTTAACTCTGACACTGAAAGAAAGAACATTCAGTAAAATCCCAGGAGCTTGTTAATCAGTAGTATAGTACACATGTAAGCAGTGGCTGCCATTTGTAAAATCTTCAGGAGCTTGGAAAAGCTCCCCAGAATTTGTTTTGCAAGTCGTTGCTCTCCTCAGAAATTAGCATAACTTAATTGTTAAAATGTAAATGTCACCAAACTGATAATATACAACAATAAAATGAATATCTGTTCATGTTTGACTGTCATTTTTCATTTTAGTCCTATTAAGTCCTACTAATAATCTGTCATCAGGTGACAAATTCGGCAAACCTTAATTTTCACCCCGACAACACACAAACAAGTAAATAAACATAGCAATATAGTTTTATTTTGACATTGGTTACAATTAATTTGCCAGATTGGTACATAAGTAACACCCTCGCCCGCCCATTCTGCAGACTCGTTATAATTCGGAACACTTCGGCTGATTATGATTAAGTGTTCCGAATGATCGGAATATTCCAATAGACAGTACTACTTTCGCTTACATACATCTAATGAAAACAGTTGTTATATTAAGGAAGACGCCAGTGTTAAGTTAACTATAAGTTAACAGTATAAATCGTTCACCTTGCAAATTTGTTAAAGGGAGCATTTTATCGAGATATGTTTTACGGGCGTGGGTGTGATCACACCCGTCAAACAGCAGTCACTGATGTATATATGTAAAGGGATGCAGATGATTCATTCAATAAAAACTCGAGATGATTCGTCCACAACCAAAACATTTTCTTTGACAATTCGTGAACTATATTTTTTTTCTTTTTTATATAAGTTATTTACCGTATATTTCATCCACGGACTAAATAAATGTACAGACACTTTATTTTAGTGGAATATCGATATCGACACAGATAATTGCCAGAGAAGTGCAGATTGTAACCTAACCTAACAACTTTGCCATGCCTATATCTCTGACATCGCCAGTGGCTTTGCCCGCGGCAGAAGGGGTGGGGGGTTACTGAGTATGATGGGGACAGTTTAATAGACATAGTCTATTATAATTATAATATTGTAATTATAATAGGGAATGGAACAAAGTAAATTTACGATTATTGTATTTACAAATTTATTTATGACACTATTTTTGAAGGAGCTATCAAAATTAATAATAATAATAATATATCTATTGAAAAATGTTTTTGTTACGAGTAAAGATAATCTCGACGTATACTAGTAGTTTACCACAAAACGAAAATAATTAACAATTTCAATGGCTAAGAAATAACATTTTAGATTTATTGGTCTAAATGTTGTAATCGAGTGGACGAATTGTCCGAGGTGGGTGGACGAAACGTCCAGATGATGAACCGTCTGGAAAGCTATGTAAAAAGACTAAATTTCTTCAAATAAAATTTAATAATATAATCATATATTGTTAAAATAAGTGATTCTGAGGAGAGCCTTAATTCATTGATAACTATTAATTACTTATCTACACCATGTAGCAGTAGAAGTACATAAAGGTGCCATCTGGCATCTGACAGAAACATTAATGTAGAGGGCTGACATTGTGCAGTTTGTAAAACCACTGGTCAAGATATAAATAAAACAGAAGTTTCACCTATAGTGAAAAATGTCGCCTGCTCAAAGAGTTTGAAATTATATTTTCTTTTTTTAAATCCTACAACTATACAAAATGGATCTCCAACTAGCAGAGACAGATTAACAAAAAAAAATCAAATAGAGAATTTACTAGGATAAACTAATTTCAAATATATCATTTCAAACTACATGAGCAGCAACATTCTTCACTATGGGTGAGTACATTGCTGTTTTGTTTATATAGAAAGTGTGTTTCAGTATCGTCAATATCTTATATTAGGAACAGAAATTGTATTATGCAAGTATAGTACATTATTTTTTATTTCTAATATATGACATTGAGGATACCAGAACACACACGGGTAATATTAAATCTCTTTATCATATAATCTCAAACTTAATACATGTTTTTGTAAATTGTACACACAACTTTAATTCCAGTCCACCATTACTAGATATTTAAATGACATAAGAATATGTGATGCAGTCTCTTATTGAATGGAAATGATGTCAAACTTGAGTACATTGTAATGCTCAATATTTTTTTTTGTTTTCTGAACACTGAACAGCTTTTAGTGTTAATTAAGTTGCTATTAAAATGCTTTTGTTTGGTGACTATGAATGCATACATCAGTTATGACATGTCAATTAAATGTCTATAAACGTAGTGCTGTGATCTCGATTAATTTACATCAAATTTGCAAAGTTATTCTGAAAGTGATTTGAAAAATATCTTATACTTTTATTACACTGGATATGCTAGCTATTATATGATAAATGTATATGTTGACCAATGATTTTGCAAATGGTAAACAAAAATACAGTATTTTGGTTATTTCCAAAACAGTTTTTCTTTTCTTTTGATGGAATTATTGACAAAAACCCTTTAATGTAGTCATACATGTACATGTACATGTATGTTGTACTAATCACATATTAACAATCATGTTAGTTTGTTTTTTTGTGGTATTTTTCAGTTTCCTCTATGTGATGGTAGCCATACAAAGCACAACGAAGTCACTGGTGACAATGTCGGACCTGTTGTTTTGAAGCGGAAGGAGTCCTCTAAATAATCTCAACACTGAACTAGATTATTAACAAACTAACTTTAGAATGCCACATTAAACATAACTAATGTTACAAGCTTCATGCTAGTAGATGAAGTGGGCAGAGGTTTAATCTTGCCACCCAGGTATTGTTGAGTTATAATATACATGTGTATTACTGTATAGTGGACTTGGTTGGTCATTCTTTTGCATTATCCAGCACAATTTTTTAATTTCTTTATTTGACCATTATGTATTAAGATTTGTTTACTCTGGATGCTGGTTACCCCTTTTTCTGATGTCACTTTAGACTTTTTGATGACTAATATTAAACTGAAGTTAAAGATGCCCTGTGGTATATACATTCATACATACAAAGGTCCATAACTGAGTAAAAAATATGTATATTGTGGCCTGTTTGGTAAGTGCTGTATGAATCTTGTTTAAATAGTTCACATACTGCCTGTTATTTATAAAAAAAACTGGTATTGTTGGTGCATACTTGTGTAAATGTATGGTTATATTGGCAGTTGCATGGCATGTTGTATTTATTTGAAGCAGAACCATTTTCAAAATCTTACTGTCATGGCTGCTTAATTAAAGCCTTATTGGCAGCCCGATAGGGAGTGAGTTAGTTTTCTTTCAAAAATGGATTATTCCAAAAACAAAGAGGTTGAAAGCTGACACGTGTTCTGTTTCATAATGCATTTACTAAATTTATAGTATCCGTCTTGGGGTAGTAGGCCTAGAGGGGATTGTGATGTGTACTCATTCATTCTGCAACATGTTCAAGTTTTGTTCACAAAATGAAAATTAAAATTGAATTTGGCAAATCTATTTCATAATGAATTCGTCAAAAAGCTAATTTGAAATTCATGGCTAATAGAAACTTGAATTTGGCTAAAGGTTTTCTGACCATTTGCAAAATTGTTAAGTATTTTGGTCCTCTGATATTCAGAAAATCTATTAAAGTAAAAACTGACCACCTAAAATCTAAGAGGTCGATTTTTACTTGAAATGGGAATCATGGTTAAAATCTTAGGGGCATGTATAAATTTTAAATAATTTGAAATATTCCTTTGTGCTTGCAGAATACTGGAGAATGCGTTTTAACATTCTGGGAAATGGTTGGAATGCTTTGAATCATAATTCAATATATTTTGCCCTCTACCCCACAGAATTGAGTACCCATTTCAAAAGCCTAGTTATGCCCCTGTGACCTGTTGCAAATTTCAAAATGTAGGTATAAAATGTTTACAAATTATTACTTCAGGCAATAAAGTAAGTATGAGTGTTATAAAGTACTCTAATTGCAACTATTGGTGACAAAAATGGATCCTGTGTTTTTAAAAATCATTGACTATAATTAAAACAGTTATATTGTGTATTTTTACAATTGGACATTGCTAGTGCTATATGTCTTATATAACTCGCAATGTAATATGAACACCAACAGAAGACAGGTTTAATATTAATTCTAATTTTAACTAATTGAAGGGCATTGAAAAACAATTTTACTTTCCAAAGTGTTAATCCTATTGGAAAATTGAGTGCCAGGACTTAGCGAACATGAAGATATCTGAAATAAAGAACGTGTATCAACGTTTGTGAATATCTCTGTTATAGTCACCTGTCCTCTGCATTTAGTATTGCCGCTCTTCTTAATTGATTAGGGGCATTTAACACATTTGAATCTCGGTTTGAAACCACTATTTAATAGACTTTTCTAAAGGGCATTTGATGTGTCAGTCCTCTGGATTAGACTGTCCATTTCATAAATATGTAAAACAAAGTTATTTAAATAATTATAAAAATATATTTGTATGAAAATTAAATATTTATGCATGCAAAGTGCTTCTTGTATATTCTACATTATAGTCCATCCTATCAAAATGCCATATATTTTTTAATGGTACTGATATGGTGGTAGTGTTTATGATTGATCATCTGTTTGCTACTTTGTGACAAACACTTGGGGCCAAATTTATGAAGCCTGTTTTTCTTAAACACAGGTGTTTAAGCATTGTAAATGTATTTAGTTATACATGTGTGAGTCATAAACAAGGCTTTGTAACTTTCAGCCCATGATGTGCATGTTTGTTTTGGGGTTTTTTTTTTAAGAATATGATAACATC
The DNA here is from genome assembly GCF_016097555.1 of Gigantopelta aegis. NCBI lineage: Eukaryota > Metazoa > Mollusca > Gastropoda > Neomphalida > Peltospiridae > Gigantopelta > Gigantopelta aegis. Next base: position 43,046,172 of record NC_054706.1, read on the forward strand.
AGGTAAAAAAACCAAATCACCTTGTGTTGGTAATAATAATTTAAATGTTTATATGTTTCTAAAAATCTTTAAATTTTTTCATGTAAATATACAAATTAAACCGAACAGCACTGAAAATGCACCTGTAAAAAATTATATTACAGAGTTACTTCTCTTCTGATCCCCTGGTCATTGATCCATTAAATCACAAATGTGTTTGGTTGATAATTACAAAAATTGGCAAACATATATTTAATCAGTCATGAAGCCTGTATTTAATTAATTGCTAAAACATTTTAGTCATGTGTAATTCCTTGTATATTTACATTTATAAGTTGAAATAATCCGTTTTTATACGATATTTTTAGCTGAACAAGGGAGTGGGATCTAGCTCAGTTGGTAGAGCGATTACCTGAAGTGCTTTGGTCACAGGATCAAATCACTTCAGTGGACACATTCTCTGATTGCTTTTGATGTATGTGATGTCCTAACTGTGGAAAAGAGCATATGAAGAAACTCCCTTGCTGCTAATGCAAACATGTAGTGGCTTTCTTCCAAGACTATATGTCAGAATTACTAAATGTTTGACCAATGATGAATAAATTAATCTGCATTTGTGGTAACAAACTTTGGCTTTAATTAGCTCACTAGTGCCTGACAAGCTTATTTGTGTGGCAGCAAGCCTTGTTATTAGTATGTATTACTACTATTAAGTGTGCATGAGTAGTATCTAAGACTTTAATACATTACTTTGAAACATTTATATATATATATATATATATATATATATATCGTTAAAAGTGTATGTTTATCTCTACATGACAGGCTTGTTTCGTGAGAGAGTTGAATTGCTCTCACTCATCAGATGTAGATTTAATTACACCGTCAACGGAAAGCTGATGACGTAATGGACTCTGTGACGTCGAGGTTACGTCGCTATGCAGGTCTATAGGTGATGTGTGGTATGCGCACAGAAGGTATTTGCGTCTGTGTTGACATGCTGATATGAGTTCATTCTTGGAGTTTCAGGTTTATACATTATGAACAGTTTTTCTTCAGGCAGAGGTTACATCTTTTGCTCGCTGGAGAGTATGACTTTGCTTTGGATAAAATTTTCCATTTAATGGTGTATGGGGTGAATCTATCCTTCAGTGCCCAAATGTACTGACTAAGCGCTGTTGCGTTCTTCTGTGTTGCGTTTTGAAAACTGCTCGTGTGCGCTGTATATCTCGTCTTAAATGTGTTCTCGGTCAAACCAACGTATGTTTCTTGCTTGTTGTCATCGAGTGTATTAACGGTAGCTTGATATATTACTCCTTTCTGCAAGCATTTACCCTCAAGTGGACATTCAGCTCTTCGTCTACAGTTGCATTCCCTGGAGGGAACGGCGTCTTTGTCTCTGTGTTGTTGAGGTAGAGTTTTGTTATGCGCTGAAATTATTTTTCCAACATTAGGCATGCAGCTATAGCTAATTTTAACGGTGTTTCGATTTATAATTTTGTGGAGAGGGTTGCTTTTGGGAAAGCACTCATCGAGTAATCTGAGGAACTGGTGACCTACGTTGGTTTTCAAGTTGGAGCTATATGGTGGGTTGTACCAGGTGATGTTTCTATTGCGGTTGTTTCTGCGTCTGTTGTTTTCTGCTGTTGGGGTGTATTTGAGGTTATAGTTATATCCGCTCTTGAGTAAGGCTTCCTTATATGGGTGTTTCGCTTCTTCAAAGATGCACTCATTCGAAGATATATCAGAAAGCCTTTTATTTATTGTTTTTGGTATACTGCGGATGATATTTGGAGGGTGGTTGCTCTTGTTGTGGATGTATAAAGGTGTGTTGTTTGGTTTCATATAGGGTTTGACTGAGCTCTTTTCAAGATCTAGAGTTACGTCTAAGTAATCTACAGATTTTTTGTTTGCGACTATGGTGATCTTGAGTTTATGGTTTGCAAATATTCTGCAAATATCTTTTTTGATTATCTCTATGGTTCTCGGTGACTCATTGAATGCAGCTAGGCCATCGTCGTGATATAGTCCTATATTGTTGCCGTATTTGGCTTGTAGTTCTGAAAGAAGAAAGAGCCTGACAATGTCGCAAATTTCTGCTCCATCATAACTACCCATAGTTACATCAAACCGTGATTGTTTGCCTCTTTTGCACCACGCTTTGCTGTTGTTAAATAGCAGTGAATTTCTTGCTTGTAATATTATTTCCATCTCATCGCTAGAAATATCGTCGAATTTGGATGTGAACTGTAGGGCTTGTTTGACGAGATTTTCTGTTATGGACGGATAAAAATCACATATGTCGAAACATATGAAAGAATAGTTGGATTTATTGGATATTGCTTTAAACCACTTAATCACGTCTTCCTCCACTGGTTTGTTCTGGTTGTGTTCAGAATCTTTCTGTTGATTCTCTCTAAGATTTTTTTGCTTATTATGCCAATTTCCGGTTTAGATGGGTTTATTAGTCTACAGGTGGGTTTATTGGAGAAGTTTGGTTTGTGGTCTTTTTAACGTAATGAATGCTTCACTTTTTGCTGTTGTATCTATGCGGTCTGCTAGATTTAGTTTTTCTGCAATGTGTTTGTCTGTATAAACCTGAAACCAGCACACTAAACTCCAAGAATGAACTCGTATCAGCATGTCGACACACGCAAATACCTTCTGTGCGCATACCACACATCACCTATAGACCTGCATAGTGACGTAAGTAACCTCGACGTCACAGAGTCCATTACGTCATCAGCTTTCCGTTGACAGTGTAATTAAATCTACATCTGATGAGTGAGAGCAATTCAACTCTCTCACGAAACAAGCCTGTCATGTAGAGATTAATATACACTTTTAACGATGTATCTGGCTCCCACACGGTTGAGCACTCTATAAAATAGCGTCTTTCAACTCGAAAATGATTAATATATATATAAACATTACTGATATTGGTTAATATGTTTAATTTTTGTCTTTTGTTATTTTTCCTTAAAATGTATGCTACAGATAAACTGTGTGTAGTGTATTTTTGTGTATTTTATAGTATCATAGGAGGAAAATTAAACATACAAGTATTGTAAAACAAAATCTTGTTAATTTGAAATACTCTGTTTTAACATACAAAATAAGATGTCAAGTTATAAAAGATAATAATATTTATTCTCACCGCTTAAGACCTTGTATTCAAATTCCTTGTAGTCTGTCCACTGTCTACATGTAGTTCTGTTATCTGGAGAAGTAGTGATGTTTTGTGGGCATATATGTATGTGTCACGTTTGTATTATACCTAAGGAATTACAACAACTTTATAATGATTATTTTATTTTTAAAGTCGAGGCTTCTAGAATATTGTAGTCCAATGTTCGTCTCAACCTGCCTGATGGCTAGTGGAAAAAACCCACCCAAAAAACATTAACAACAATGAAACAATTCTTTCGGCTAAATTTGGGGATTTTCCTTGTAAAAATAGTACAAATATAAGCCTATTGCAGATGTACAGCTAGTGGATTTGTGACCATGGCTAGTGAATTTTAAAAATCACTAATCCCATGGCTAGTGGGGATTTAGAAGATTCTAGAAGCCCTGAGTGAAAGCTAAATTGTGTTAACAGAAGAAATCCAATTTCTTATTTTTGTATCTGTTGAATTTTCAGTATAACAGTATATAAGAGAGTAATCATGTGTGATTCACAATTTCTAATAAAAAATTAAAAATTAAGTGTTTTTGACTATTTCATTTTGGGAGTGGAGTTATAAGTGTTGGATATAAGCCAATACAAATTATATACCAGGGCAGGATATAGCCCAGTGGTAAAGCACTGACTTGATGCATGTTTGGTTTGGGATCGATTCCCGTCAGTGAGCCCATTGGTTCCAGCCAGTGCACCATGACTGGTAAATTAAAGACATGTTTAATAAATCAATGTATTCTTGTGGTGTGGATAAACTTCAACTTTAATATGTACAACATTACCCAACAGTATCATTATTCATAGGTGTATGGGCTTCTGTTTTTTGTGTTGGGGGGGTGGGGGGATTGATTTTTGCCTGAATAAAAATAATAATTAATTACCACTAATATAGTGAGTAGAATGGTGGAAATACATGGTCAAAAGATTTCAGGCCAGCTCATTTTTCTCCGTGTCTCATCATTTTTGCTTGAATTTGAAGATTTGCTTCAGTACTTGGGGAGGGGGGCGGGGGGGGCTATAAAGTATAGTTTGGGAATAAAGCTCTCTTTTGTTATTAACGTATGCTGTTTTAATCTTACTTAAATTTTTAACTAAATATGTTCGGAAATACGTTTTGACATAATTTATAATACCTACAATGTAACCCGAAATGGCTTTTGGGGCTTGAATACTAGAACTTTTATTTATTCATATGTTTATTTTATTTATTTACTTACTTACACTTACTTACTTTATTTATAATACCTAACCATTACTCTAACCCTTTCACTTATTTCTACTGAAATTGCTTCTGGAGCTTGGGTCTCACTACACAGATGTCATCTGCCATTGAAACCCATGTTAAATTGCCCAACTTCAAACGAAGATTGCCAATAGAACCGGGTTCTCATTGGCACTAACAACATACACCACTGCGAACATACATTATATAAGCATTTATTTTCACTCCAAAACTGAGAACATTTCCGTCTCAGTTTTTTGCTATATGACCGCATCTGGCTGTAGTAACGGTCCGAACAGGTGGTTCATTAACCGATTCACTCCGGCTGCGCTGTATATACCCATGTCCCAAAAGGTCGATGCACAATATTACAAAATAACATGGGCAAAATGGGGTCAGAAGGCTTACCATTAAAAATATATATTGTTTTAATTCTTCACCATTTCCTAGAAGTGAATATGTGAACCATAACATGTGTCACAATTAGGAACTATAGTGGACCGTGATCAATGAACTCTCACCCAGAAGTGATCTGTCTAGTGACAGATTTTGTCAAACTTGGTTTGGAGTCAGTTTGATAATTTGGGTCATTTACACCATGAAAAGCTATACTAGAGCTGTGTAACTTATGAACTCTTAACCAATACGCCAAAAGATAGATGCACCATACCATCCAATAAAACTTCATATCACATTGTTACTCCTTGGTCATCCACACAATAGATGGCCACCAAACAAGCAGCCACTATATGGTAATGTATGACCTTGTTGGTAGTTCTGATATGGGGAACATACAAAGAAGCTAATTATCTAGTTGGTTCATTAAAAATATTAGTTTTCATCAATTGTTGCTATGGGCAACAATTGTTTCATAATGAAGTGTTGACATCCTGGTTTTATCTGTATATTTCAGCATGAAGATCCACTTATTATTAATGGCAGATACAAATTCTACTTTTATAGTAGAATACTATGGTATATATTCACAATACCATCAAAACTGTTTGTCACTACGACTACATTCGAAAAAATTCATTATGCACAAAATCACAGAAATTAGGGTGAATTTGGATATTGACCTTGTGACCTTGAATTTTGACCTTTAACAATGAGAAACTCAGTGTTAGACACTCAGATCAATTTATATATTGCATGTAAGAACACTAGAATATACATTTTGACACATACACCCCTAAAAAATAAAAATAAAAATAAATAAAATTGACGTTTGCAATATTTACCCAAATAGGACCCCCATACACTTGGCTCAAATCCACATCGATGTAATTACCTTTGATAAGGATGCTACACTAGTACATTTTCATTTTGGCTTGCTACACTTATATTTTTGGGGATAAACAGTAATTTCATGTTTTACATTATGGTCTCACTACACAGATGTCATCTGAGATTGAAACCCATGTTAAATTGCCCAACTTCAAACGAAGATTGCAAATAGAACGGGTTCTCATTGGCACTAACAAAATACGCCACTGCGAACATACATTATATAAGCATTTATTTTCACTCCAAAACTCAGAACATTTCCGTCTCAGTGTTTTGCTATATGACCGCATCTGGCTGTAGTAGCGGTCCGAACAGGTGGTTCATTAACCGATTCACTCCGGCTGTCTCTTGCGCTGTACACCCACGTCCCGAAAGGTCGATGCACAATATTACAAAATAACATGGGCAAAATACGGTCAGAAGGCTTACCATTAAAAATATATATTGTTTTAATTCTTCACCATTTCCTAGAAGTGAATATGTGAACCATAACATGTCACAATTAGGAACTATAGTGTACGTAATCAATGAACTCTCACCCGGAAGTGATCTGTGTAGTGAGACCTTGAATACTAGAACTTTTTGAATTTAATTATTATTATTATTTATTATTATTATTATTATATTATATTTTTTATTTTTTTGTGGGTCTACTACTTTTGATCATTTTGACTGCCTGGTGGTTTTTTGTCATTCTGACCCTCTCGAGGTCCGAGAGGTGAGACCAAAAAGGGAGAATTAAACCAGTTTTTAACAATCTTCTTCTATACTTCCAGAAATGATTTAACCAAATAGTCTTCATATATATGTAAACATCAATAGATGCTTTATCTAATTTGTCAATGTTATTAATGCTGAGATACCCGCTTGTCCCTAGGGAAGGAATGAAGTTTGCTTTAGTTATGTAGAGAAATGCATTTTAAATGTTATTTCTTTTGACTTCTTCTTTAAAACTACATGTACTTGACCAATTCCAATCCAATTTTGGAGGAAGCGTCCTTGCCACATGGAGAAACTAATTTCTGAATTTTGTTATTCTGATCCTTCCAGCAACCCGAGGGGCAGGGCACAAATGGGGAAAATTAAGCCAATTTTTTGTTTTATCTTAAACTACTACATGTCCGAAACCTTAGTGGTATAGGGGCATGTAAAAATACTCTCTCTCTTTCTCAAACTACTAGACCATTTCCAAATAAATTTGGTGGGAAGCTTCCTTGACTTATGAAGTAACAAAATCATGAATTTGGTCATTAATTCTAGGCCCTAGAAAAATGTGTCATGCAATCTGTGTGGTAGGTGGGGTCTATAATTTACTTGGGTGACTGTTGAGGCACATATGGGCCAAATACATGATGTATGGGTATACAGTACGGTATGGCTATTTTGCAATAATCTTGATTAAAAATCAAAATCAAAACAATTTATCGTATAACTCTTTATTATACACACCTGGAAATTAATTCAGCATCACCTGAACTGTATTGCAGCCAGGCGTCTAGACGTATTTATCTGTACTGACAGTTTAAACAAGATATTTAGTTTTTACATATTCTATATTTACTGACATGGTAATGAATAAATTACTTAGGAGAAACACATCAGTGTGATTCCAACTCCATAGTTAATTATCATAAATTTTCATGTTTATTTTAAATTTTCTGTCTCTTCCTCTACAGTACATTAAATGTTCATGTAAAATGATAGTGCCACTTACTGCTATTATAAGCCAACAATAAATATATATTATTTTTTAATACAAAATAAACCACCATTGTCAAAGTGTCAAATAACTGAATTATGTTTTGTCCGTATATTAACCCACGTACTGAAATGATATTCAGAGTGTTTTCTTAGTTAATCGGTATTTTCTTTCCGTGGCCTGACCTGTGGTTCCTGATTTGCAGGTGTATATTTGGAAGGTCACCAGTCACGGTGTCTAAACACAAAAATAAACACTTGACTTGTCTTTGGAGGGTACTTCAAATACGTGGGGGTGCGCATCCACCCATCCACCCAATTCGCTGAATCCGCACCTGAACGATGGTTGGTAGATACTGACTCCCAACTAGAGCAGGTTCTAACTACTCCGTGGGTGGGTCTGGCTAGACTCTAGTGGATGTGGGGTAGGTGTTCGTGAAACGTTTTCAAAACCACGACATTGCCGCATTGCGTTCGTTTTAATCATAAATTAAATACAACTAGCTCGATCGAGTCACCTCCAGCCCTCCCTTACATATCAATATCAATAAGGGGATGGATGGATGTGACTCGAACTAAATTCAGCATGTAATTACAGGTAATTTAACAATATTAAAAGAAAGATATCAATAATGTTCTGAGCATAAAAATAAGAATAATTTATTTGCATAACACCCGAATATGGACAGAGCAAAAATAGCAATATAATATATATTTATCTGCAGTAACAATAACATAAATATGCATTAATTACATGAACAAACATCTGACTCAACTAATACATATGTAATTTAAGCTTTATTACTAACCTAAGCATATTCCCGACCGTTGGGAATGGAGAGTCCCCCGTCTAAAAATAGCCAGGTATTATGCGCAAAGAGCTGCGTATAACGTCACTCCAAGACTGGAAAACACCATAAATGCAATATGTTATCGACTATTGCGAGAACCAGTGGCAGTGTGCGATATATGATCAACAGAACTATGGCCAAGTTAACAAAGGGGCAGACGATTGATATGAGGAAAAAATTTATTGGGTAAGTCTTAACGTTATGACAATATTAATAATTATAATTAAACAGTAGAACTGAGTACACAGTGATTTCTAATTTTGATCACATCAATTTACCAATCTGATTAAAAACAGCTACGACACACCATTAATACTATTACCTGAGTCTGTGCTTCTAATAGTTCCATCGTCGGACATTACAATAGTGTCGCTAGTTACGACCTACAAATAACCGTAAATAGCGAGTTAGATAGATAGGTGTAATGGTCAGTTACGAAATGGACAGCCAACTATTTCGATCTTACTATAAAAAAGTAAATTACGCATTTAAATGTATACTAGAAAAAATATCTACGTCATCAACATTCAGCCCCATCCACATCATTGTGATGTAATCTGACCAACATGAGTTTTTAAGAGGGGTTTCTTTGGTAATAAATGCTACATGAGTTAGCTCAAGTGTGTTCTCTAGAGGTCATTCAAGCTAATGTATACATGTAGACCTAGCCCGAGTACTCTTGACTGTAAGAGAGCTAGACGGACATTTGGACATAAACACGCTCTCATTACAGTCCGAGACCAGCCTATGTCTTTTTTTGGCAATTCCTGACTACCAAACGGTAGGCAACGAATCCCGCTCTAATATTATATATGAATTTAATATCTGCTTGTCTGCAGCAAAAATGTTGGTGGATTAAAAAAATATCGCCATTTGAATGGGGGTACCGTTGCACATTTTGTGTTCCAAAAACACTATATTGAAAAATTAAATATAGTGATAAATTTGTCATCCATATAAATTTTTAACAGATATAAGGCCAAAATGAATGATATTCATCCTATACTAGATGTTAATAGTAACAAACCAAATAACAATGCAATATGTGGTATGAATAATGATATACTCATCGGCAAAAGTTAAGCAATGCCTGAAATGCATTATTTTCTATATTTACACATATTTTGGGCTGCTTGAACCTTTTACTATTAAAAATTGCACTGTATTTAATATATTGAGGCAGCATTATTCAAATATGGTTCAGTATATCTGCCTATACTATACTCAACAAAATTAATTAAGGTCCAATAGATATTTTAGCATTTTTCTTTAAATATGGGGGAAAATACAACTTCTTCCGTTGAAAGTTGTCAGCATTGTGGCATGTTCTTAAACTTAATGACTTAAATAACAATTTTGAGGGAACACAATGACAAAAAACATTCTGAACAAATGTGTAACAAATACTTGCCTAATGCTCATTTCAATATTTTTCATAAGTATGTGAAATACCCAGTGTTTTTTGCGTGTATAACCAGTAAAAGTTTACTGAAACAATGTATAGAAGCCATATATATGACCAAAACATGCTAAAATAATATGACAGTAACAAAGAATTATATTATAATATAAGAAAGTTTACTAGCCCTTAATTAATTTTGTTGAGTATACATGTATGTGCATCAATATTATGAATATGTCCCTCTTTACTAAACACCAGTGTTAAAAATTTAAAGCATCAGTTTTGTGTACCTACCATAATTTCTTTTGCATTACATGTACAAGTCATCTATCTCACAGAAGTTCATCTTATACTAGTCTGTGTTTGTAATATTTTTAGATTTGCCTTTATATTTACATTGTGCTTAACTTATGCTCAAGTGTATATAATTAGTTTCTACATCAAATATTGTCTAGGAAAGTTTTGACTTCCTTTCATATTCCTTTGCATTTTCATGCAATTAAAATATGTCTGTCATGTTCACAATTTCTGGTATTCTCCTTCTCCAGACTCTACTCTGGTTCCTCCATCAGTATGTCCATCAGCTCTCATGGTATCATATCACTATTTCATCTCTAGTGTGCCTTCTAAAATTTCTCAGCCATATGACAATTTGGTTGGGGAATAGCCTGGTATGCCTGGCATGACTGATACCAAATGACAACTTGGCAATTTGTTCTCTTTATGTGCATTCTCAGAGCATTCTCAGTGAATGCATACATGTAGAGTGGAGAAGGCTGATTTATACTCTACTGTAGTTCAATATTATCATCCTTGGTTTGGCAACAAACATTTCCAGATATTTCTCAAGTCATGATCTTTTTGTATGTTATTCGCACCTGCACTCCCATAGAGAAGGTATATGAAATGATCTGCTTCTTAAATATATAAACATCAATTTTTGCTGAACTTCCATGAGCTAACAACATTTCAAGGAAGTCTTGGTAGTTGGTGTCTTGCTTGAGAATATTCAAAACCTCCAGTTTTCCATTCTGCATAAAAGCACTGTTGGTATCATAGCCAGTAATGGCAAGCACAGCTGGAATTGCTAGTTGGTGTCTTCCCTGCATCCTTAATGATGCTGTGCACATCTATAAGATGCCTCTTGTTGCCAAATTGAGTGTATACAAATGTCCGTATCTGGGATGGTGAACTGGCAGCAATGTACAGACATTGAAGTATAATCTTTGTTTCTGCATCTTCTTGTGCACTTTACAACACCCTCAGACATGGTTTGCATTTGAAACATGTACTTTGTCTCACAAATAGAACCGTCTTCCCAAGAAGCTGAGGGCAGAGTTTTCTTTTTTTCATTTAAATGGTCTCCCAGTCTCTTAAGACCTTTGTAGGGATTCCTTAGATCAAGTGTGGCTTGGAAGAACCCCTTTCACATGAGAAATTTAGTGCCAAACCACGAATGCTGTTATTATGCTACTGTGGATTAGTTGCAAACCTTCCATCCAGTAGATATTCCCTGAAAATATGCTGTACCAATAGAGCAGATTGGAAGAGAGCAAATTGCCATGGTCTCATATGGTATTAGTCATATCACAAAGTCCAGGGTATTCCTCAACCACATAGAAATGGCTGAGAAATGTCCAAAGAAATACTGAAGCTGAATTGGATGGTTTGTGATCTGATAACAAGAGCTGTTGACATACTGAGGGAGGAACAAGAGCAAAGGCCCAGAGGACAAAATAAGAAATTACAGATATTGTGAACATAATAGACATTATATTTGAGTCAGATGATAAGACTGAAATAGGAAAGAAAGTCAAGTACTAGATATGCCTGATGACTATATCTGATGTCAATTATATAAACCTAAGCATAAATTAAGCACAATTTAAATACAAATATGTTTTTAAAAATAGTACAAGCTTCTGTGAGATAGATGAATTGTAAATGTTTTAACACACATGCCGAGGAAAGGTACTTATAATTGGTTGGTACTAAGAACAGAGGGACATCTTCATAAATTTGTGAACATAGTATATAAACTCCATATACTTAACCATATTTGAATAATGAAGCCTCAATATGTTATAGAAAAAAGCCAGGTCAATTTGTTTTTTTTAATAATAAAAGCTTCAGGCAATCCTAAGTATGTGTATACATAGAAATTAATACATTTCTGGCATTGCTTACTAGTAACTTATTTTGAGAAGTATATAATTATTCATACCTCATATTATATTGTTTTGTAATTGTTATTAACATCTACTTAATAGAATAAAAGGAAGGATGTAGAAATAGAAAATTGTTAACTTCACATATATATCATATTTGGGTCACATAAAATGATTGAGAATTGGGAATGAAAGTTAGATTTTTATAGTGCTAGATATTTGCCTGATGACAATATTCTATGTAGATATCAATTATATACACCAAAACATAAGTTAAGCATAATATAAATAGAACTGCAATTCTAAAATATTACAAAAAGCAACAAAAAACCTAGCTATTGTAAGATGAACTGTTGTGAGACAGATAAATTGTATATGTAATGCAGACTTGCCTAGAATGGTATGTAAATTCACTTTTTATGTTTGTAAGACTTGTGTGTAATATAAAAATATTCAAAATATCCATGTAAATGGTTTAGACAGCATGTACTGCACCATATTTAAGTAATGCTGCCTTCAGATATTAAATACAATACAATAATAAAAGGATCAGAATGTTTTAGGTACGGTATGTATATATACACATGTACATAGAGAATTACGTATATCGGGAACTGTGTAACTTTTGCTGGTGAGTATACCCCCGGTACTATATCCATACCACATATATTGCATTGCTTTGTGGTTTGTTGTTATGAACATGTAATTTAGCATGAATAGCATTCATAATTTGGTCTTAAACCTGTTCAAAATATGTCTGGATGTTAACTTGAACATTGCCATGCATTTTTTTCATATACTATGTTTGTAATACTCAGGACATTTCAAATTCATTGACTCACTATGCTTAGTCAGATGCCAAAAATGTATTATTTTTTGGTGGAATACATTCACCAGTAACCCAGCTTTAAAGTAAAAGCAGTGATATAGTCCAGAATTATTTTCAAATATTTTTGAAAATTATGTGGAACATTCACCTTGATCAGAAATTTGCCCTGTTAAAAATAAATAGGGTGCCTACACTCAAACATGCCCTACAGGCACACCCACCAACAGATTGCCTGCAGACAAGCTGATTTGAATATGTCTATGGATATATTTTAAAAATAAGTTGGAAATATAATTTATATTAAAAAAAAAAAAACTTTAAGTTGCTTCATTTTTTGGGGGGGGTATATAATTTATCATCTAAAATGCATGAAATTTAGTACTGGTATTTGAATTTCACCACAGCACCGATGGCAATTGCCAGTGTTGCCCTCCTTACTTGCCGTTAAGCCCTGGAAATATTACAGTGTCGACGTCAAGAAAAATGCTGCTGTGACTTACCTGGTTTTCCACCGTGCCCTTCGGAATTTTTAAAAACCCAGTATTTTATTATTAGCGATGACACAAAATGTAACATAAAAAATCACATCTTGTTGACACACGAAGTGACAGCTCTGTTATACTGGATGTAAAACAAAATGTGCTAAAATGCCCATAAAAAATAACGTTATTTACAGCTGTTTAAGTTAACAGCATTTATAAATATATTCTTTGTGACTTAAACATTAATGATTTTAAATGTCACTTTAACCAATATATCATTTCAAAATGGCAAGATGATTGGGACGATGCAGTCGCAAACAAGCTTCACTCTGTCAAGGCAGTCCTCCTTCAGGCAGGGGGGGGGGGGGGGGGGGGGTCAGGACATAGCCTGGTGGTAAAGCACTCGTTTGATGCGCTGTCAGTCTAGGATCGATCCCCGTCGGTAGGCCCATAGTTGGGCTATTTCTGTCTCCAACCAGTGCACCACAACTGGTACATCAAAGGCTGTGGTATGTGCTATCCTATGTATGGGATGGTGCATATAAAAGATCCCTTGCTGCTAATCAAAAAGAGTAGCCCATGAAGTGGCTACAGTGGGTTTCCTCTCTCTATATCTGTGTGGTCCTTAACCATATGTCCGATGGCATATAACCGTAAATAAATTGTGTTGAGTGCGTCATTTCATTCATTCCTTCAGGCGGTGCAGGAAGGATGTAGTAGTACCGTGCCATGCCCACATACCTGTACTAGTATTTGACGCATTCATTTATTATTAAAGAACGATCCTCTTCCTCGGTGTGTTAGTAACATTATTTGTAATATGGTAATAGTAAATACACAGTATTAGCCTCAGATTTCATACTTTTATCAACTCGTGCTGATAAATTATGATATATTGTATAAAAGTATAGATACTATAAATTTGCTGAACCAGGGCCGTAGGAACAATATCTGGAGTGTGGGGGCCATAGGAATGATATTTGGAGTGTGGGGGCCAGTGTCTAGTCCAGGCACAAGCCAGATGTTTTTCTTTATTTATACATATTGTTACGTATTGGGTTCGGATCCCAGTCGAGGCATGGGATTTTTAATTCAGATACCGACTCCAAACCCTGAGTGAGTGTTCCGCAAGGCTCAATGGGTAGGTGTAAACCACTTGCACCGACCAGTTCAACAAAGGCCATGGTTTGTGCTATCCTGCCTGTGGGAAGCGCAAATAAAAGATCCCTTGCTGCCTGACATAAAAGAGTAGCCTATGTGGCGACAGCGGGTTTCCTCTTAAAAACAATGTCAGAATGACCATATGTTTGACAACCAGTAGCCGATGATAAGATAAAAATCAATGTGCTCTAGTGGCGTTGTTAAATAACACAAACGTTACTTTACTTTTACGTACTTTTGTTATCACTTCATTTCTAATTTTTTCTTTAAAACTATAGTTGCATTGTACTTTTGGTGGTTTTAAAAATATTATTTTATAATTAATTATAATATATTTATCATGTTTGGTCCGACATGTTTTGATTTGGGCCGACAGGTATTTTAGTCAATTTTGACCCCTAATGACAGTTTGCTGCATGAAAATTAATATTTAAAACGTTCCATTCAAAGGCATATCTAGTAGTTAGTCACAAACACAACAACATATCTGTAGGGTGTACAATGTATGTAGGCATGTAATGCTATCCATTGATGATGATCATCCATGAGTTCATTCAACCATCAGGTTATGTTTATTTTGCTTTAGAAACAATATAGAGGAATAGCCATTCTAGTCAGTGTGTCAGTCTGTAGTGTCAAAAACTCTCAGTGACAGTATTAAATTAATTTATCAGTCTAGTTTTAGTGGGTAACGAAGAACGAGAAGAAGAAGAAGAACCTACTCCTACAGTGCACAATTCAATACAAGACTTTATCGTTCTGTGATTTACGGTATTGAAACTGAGGATTATTCACTGAAGTTATGTTGAGTTATCCAGCAACCTGTCTATAGATGTTTGTGTGCATTAATTATCTCCAAAGATGATAAAATAATAGTATCCGATATTATGTGACATTTTTCACCCATGTGACATTTTTCAGTGCTCAGATTTTCTCAGGTCATCATTTAAATCCTTTGTGAATACTATTTGATATCATAGAACTTACAAGTACATGTATAATACACAGTACCGGTAGTTAATTAAAATACTATTATTTCAAGTGGGTGCTATTCTTCACTGTACTGTACAGGTTGGTATAAAGTTTAAACACAGCTGTCTATATCACATATCAACTTTTATTAAAACGTATCCGTATCCAACAAATTACATAGGCTAGAGTCCATATAAGGCCACACGGTGAAATCATTTTTGTCTGAGAAACTTGATAGAAAGTAAGTTGCCTTCATACCTCTCTTTTGAAGGAAAACTTTGCCTTGGTGCCCCTCCAACTTGCCTTGGTGCCCTAATTTTTGTTATTAAACTGAAGGCAAATTAACACTTGCCATGCTCCAAAGAATTTGAAATTAGACCCTGATAATTAGGAGTTGTTAAAAGTACACTGGTACTCTATACACATGTACAATGATTACACTATGTACTTTGTAAAGACAATGATTGCCATACATTGTACTTTGTATTCATATAAATTCAGTGATGTGTATACTCTACATATGTGCAGTGATTATAGGCTAATGTATAATGATTATGAACATTTGGGTAGGCTTATACTCTGTATTTACAATGATTATAATGTACACTGTGTGTATATATATATATATATATATATATATAGTGATTAGAACTTAAATACATTATACATGTACATGTACCTACATGTACGTCCTTCTTTGAAAATGGTATTGTTTTTATCCTCCCACACACTGTTACAGTTGAATATACTATTGATTAGACACAGGGGCAGATTATGGGGGGTTTCTCAGTTGCACATAACCCCTTCCCAGTTGCACAGACGACCGACACCCCCCCCCCCCCCCCCCCCCCGGCTAAAAAAAGAAAAACACCACATAGATCTAAATTGATATGCAGGTAAGATTTATGATTTCAAATTATAAACATTTACATATTGTTTCAGAACCCCCCCCCCCCCCCCACACACACACACACACACACACCTAAAGCATAATCCACCCCCAAGACAGTACTCTTGTCACAATCCTCTTAAAGTGAAACAGATTTTTTTTTTTTTAAAGCGTTAATATTATCCTTGGGCCACACAAATCATTTCTCTTATTGTTTTGTTTTATAATTAGCAAAATATTAGGATTAAAATTTGGACATTAGAAATTATCATTGTTCTAATGATTTGTAGATTTTTGTGATGCATCTCAGATTAAAAAGATGATCTGGGCCGGTTTTGACTGCATTATACATTCCAAGCCCAAGTCGAGTGGTGTCCAGTAAATTAGTGTAAGTAAGAATGAACTTTCTTTGCTACATGGTTCAAGTTGTTGAGGCACCACTGCATGCATATTAATATATGTGTTCTTGTCACGATGCTCTATCATCATAAAAATAAATAAATAAAAAAACACTCTTTAATTAGCTTTGTTACGTCAGGATTTTATTTGGAAACTAACACCAGTCCTTTGAATGACATTTATTTTACGTCAACCTGAGCAGCACAATGTCCAAGCACGAGACTGGATGACCTTAATTAAACTGAAAAACAGCGACTGTTGTACATTCTGGTCTAGTGTCTATGTCGTACTTTAAGGACATGTATAATCATTATATACTCTTGTATGTATACATCTAATTTCCATACATAGAGGAGATTATATGAGTGTCCATGCATGACAAATGCATGGGGCTGAATTTACGAGGGCTGTTTTTCTTAAAAGCAGGTGTTTAAGCATTACAAACAGGGCTGGCCAAAAGTACCCGTCCAGTCGCCCCAGATGAGTACTTATTAGCTCGGACGAGTATAATTTACAATTCAGTTATCCGCAAGGCAACTGAAATTTTTAACAAACTTTTATTCCTTTTGTAATTCCATAGTCTGCAGCAAGCATTGTTGCCATTTCAAAGCTTGGTCAAGACCGCAAGGCCGTTCACAGACTATGATTGGTTGTGTAAGCAAGACAACTAACTGATCCTCAACACACACACACACACACACACACACACACACACACACACACACACACACACACACACCTCCCTCCCTCCCTCCCTCTCTCTCTCTCTCTCTCTCTCTCTCTCTCTCTCTCTCTCTCTCTCGCTCCCTCCCTCACTCCATCCATCCATCCATCCCCTATGTACTGTGTGTGTTAGGTTCCTGGATTTTATGGAAACCATAGTTTACAATACCATGTTGATACCATGTTGGTAAAATTACGAAACCGAACTTTCGTCTCCCATGATTATTATATTGTGACATCTGTGTGGGACTCACGTCAAGAGCGCCAAACGTGGTAATTTCTAAGGAAAACCAAAGGTATACTCCCCCTGAAAATTTGAAAATTAAATGTCCTGAAATGCAATGTTCTGCATTCTGCAACTACAAGTAAAATTCTTCCTGAAAAATAAAGGGGTATACTTTTTCTTAATATTTAAAAACAGTCATCTGTTATGACCCCCCACCCCCCAAAAACCCCCACCTCAAAACCCCCTGAAATTAATGTTATTCACTGTAAAATTATTAACTCAAAGTAGCATATTTTCAATGATCATTAATTTCTAAAGTAAAGTTTTAAAATAAATCATAAACTCATTTCCAATTTTCCTTCATTCTGATAGCATTTTTATTTTATTTTTTACATTCACAAGGGAAATAAATATATTTAGTAATACAGGGCTTACAAGTGTGTTCTATGATGTGAAATTGTTTGACACATAGTTTAAATTTTTATTTAAACTGCTTACGTTTTGGGATAACTTGATTTTTTTGTGGGTAAGTGAAATTTGAGAGTTAATTGCCCAGCAGGCATTTGAAAATTTTAGGATATGGTCAGCCCTGGTAAATGTTTGTGGTTACACACGTGCACATGTAGAACATAAACAGGCTTTGTAAGATAATTTAGGCACAAGTGTCATAAACATCATCTGTCATGGACAAGAATGTAATATTCTGTTTATAACCATAGAATTATTCTGCTAAATTATTAAATATAAAGTCCAGTAGTCAATGTTTACAAACTGCCAACCTTTGTTTGCTGGTGGAGTAATTTATATTCATGCATTGTAGACATCTTGAAAACCTGATCACAAGTCAACCTGACGTCATATTAATAGTAACTCTTTATAATTTAGTCTTTTTGATATACTTTATACTTAACAATAATTTCAGTCGGCCATTACCCAATATTCAAATGATATATGGATATGTGACGTAGTGATTTTCTTAATAAAAATGACCTAATTTTGGATAACCTCAGTGAAGACTGGAATGTTGTATCAGCCAATCAGAAAGAGGTGTACTTTTATTACAGCCAATCGTTAAACAACAAACCTAAAAGGACATATGATTATGTTATATAACACATGAGGAAAATGAAATGAAAAATATGAACCTCATCATGCTGTTCCTCATAGGTAATAAATATGCATATTATCTAACCATAGGGACGGAATGTAGCCCAGTGGTAAAGTGCTTGCTTGATGCATGGTCAGTCTAGGATCGATCCCTGTCGGTGGGCCCACTGGGATATTTCTCATTCCAGCCAGTGCACCACAACTGGTATATCAAAGGCCATGGTATATATCCTATCCTGTCTCTGGTATGGTACATGTAAAAGATCCCTTGCTGCTAATGGAAAAATGTAGCAGGTTTCCTCTTTTAAGACTATAATGTCAGAATTATCAATGGTGTCACATCACATACATGTAGTCGTCGATGAATAAATCAATGTGCTCTAGTGGTGTCGTTAGAGAAACTAAACTTTTTTATATATCTCACCACAATAATAGTGTTAATACTGTCACATAGAAGATGCCATAGCAAGCCAAGGTCAGGTATGGTTGTTTTGACAAAAAGTGTCAGATAACAGAACAGATCTTTATTTCGCTCAAGGCCTCCCAACTGGTAGCATTAGAGGATTATATAGCCTACATACATGTATAACAAATAAACATATGAGCCGTCACATGGGAAAACCTACAACTTGGCAAAAAAAAAGCTTGTCTTATTTTTTGGTAAATATAATAGGTAATAACTGTACAAAACTAAATCTCAGGTATTTGGGCTCTATCTTAATTATATCTTGTAAAAATACAGCATTAATGATGTCACGTTTTCAAAATCAAAGTAGACAGCATCAAAATGAAATTCCAATGTTATTACCTTATTCTAGGTTACTTCCCGCCCAATTTCAATGAAATCAATTGATTTGGAATGTTTTAAAATTTTCTGTTACATATTGCACCCCACCCCACTTTATCCACTATGGAGTAATTTCATATTCTGTTGGTGTCGTACTGTTGAACTATATCATTTCATTCTTCGGTTGGTATGCATGCATGGGCATGTTATAACCTGGTACTTGGGGCAGACAAAGGGCCGAATGCTTTTATATTTAGTATTGTTTGTTGTGACAAGTGTTCTCGCTGCTCCATTTAAGCGGGGCAACCGGCCCTCTATTGCATTTTGCCACCCCACTTTCGTGTTTTGCTGCCCCCTTTATTTTTCTCCATCCCTCTTTATTTTCCTGCATCCTACTATATTTTACAGAACCCAGCTCCACTACATGTATTTCATATTGGACACTTTTTTTCACACTGAAAAAAAAAAATCGATCAGTCGGCACACACTCAACATCAACAATAGTTACTGTAACATAATTTAACACTATTTTAACAGCCTCGGTCAATCAGTCTTTTGTGTTCACTAACTTTCGTCTGATATTTTGTTCTCAATTGCAGATGTACATGTAGTTGGTCGTAACTGGTGATTTTTAATTACTGTTATTTGTTTATTCGGCAATTCAAATATTAGAAATTTTTCATTTTGGGGGTATCACCGCTTATAAAAATAACAGAAGTGGCAGTGTTAATAATTAAAAGTATTTTTCTTGGATGCAGAATTATATATACACCAGCCGCCTTTACAAAAACGAAACCTGGCGATATCAGTACAATTGATTCCGCCCTCCTTTAATTTTTACCCAGTGAGAATATTATGTAGGCCTACATTTCCTTCTGCTCTTTTTCCATTTCGCTTTACTTCAAAATATGGTCATAAATTTGATTTTCAGATTATGTTTTAAAAGACAGTCCACTGCATCCTTTCTGTAACTTGTGCTTATTGAATCAGATTCAGTGTCATTCTGCTCACTGGTGTTAATATCATCAGATAAGTGTTTGATTCTATGTTCAGTATTATTGTTAACATCTACTGGACTGTATATTTATAATATTCATTCAATACAGTTAAAGTTAGAGAACATTGATTTATTAATCATCGGCTATTGGATGTCAAACATTTGGTAATATTGACCTATAGTCTTACAGAGGAAACCCACTACATTTTTCTGTTAATAGCAACGGATGTTTTATATACACCATCCCACAGACAGGATAGCACATACCATGGCCTTTGATTTGCCAGTCATTGTGCACTGGATGGGATGAAAAATAGCCCAATGGCTCCACCAACGGGGATCGATCCCAGACCTACCGCACATCAGGCGGGCACTTTACCACTGGACTATGTCCCGTTCGTCATCTAATACAGATACTGTTTCTTCCGTTTCCACTGTTCTTAGTCTTGGTCTTCTATTTTGAATTTCAAAATGTGCCTCAAAGAGTAGGCCTACTTCAGGCTCTTGTGAAACTAAAATATACATATGTAAGGAAAGAAAACCAACTCCTTCTATACAAATGATGTGAAGTGAGTGAAGTGAACAGATATTATAATATTTATCACACATACGCACGCACGCACATACACACACAGCAATAATAATAATAAATTGGGAGAAACAACCTTTCGAGAATTGATCGACTATACCTCTGCATGTTAATCTCTAGACCAGCTTATGCAATGACATCATGACATATAATAAAGGTATATAAATGAAACATTTCTGTTACCGTACCGCAATGTGTGTGCAGACAACAGTAAATTTGTTTGCAAACGATGGTAAAATAAATAACTAAAAATGTAGTATTGTTACAGATATATATTTTTTGTTGTTGTAGGAAATGATTTAGTTTTTAGTACTTAGATTATAAATAGAAGTAGAAGTAGAAATAGTGGTATTGATTGTAGTTCACAGAACAGGTAGGCCTAACCGAGTGGTAGACCCATGCAACCCGATACGATCCTAATTTGATTTTTGGTCTAACTTAAGAATATTGTATATGACTTTTGGAAAAGTTGCCGAACTTTATGTTATGTATAATCAGTGTGATACTTGCATACCATATCGATATATAGGACTTCTCCCTATGCTTGTAAATGTGTATCAAAGTACTAATGGTATCGCTAATGATCTCAACCAATGTTCTCAGGTACAAAATACAAAATAGTAACCAAACAATATTTACATACAGATATATGTTTACTTCAAACTAATCTTCATGTAAAGAAGAAGATGTCATCTTCTAAATTCTTCAAAACAAACAACGCAAATAGCATGTCAACGTTTACTTCCACGTTTACGTACATGTGACGTGAAACTTTGAGCCACATTTACTCGTCATGCTAAGTTGTAGGTTTTCGTGTGTGACGGCTCATATATTGCAGGAGTCATATCTCTATAGTAGGGCCTCCAAGAGTCCATAATATTGGACTCGAGTACTCAAGGGTCAAACTCGACACGGACCCGAGTACCCGACACTTACACTAGTGACTAAATGAAGAGACTAACGCATAAAGTAAAATAGTATTATGTATCTTAATTCCAGCACTGAACATGCATGGATGCCAAATCATGCCATTATATTGTAGAGCCCTATAATTAATGTAACCGACTGCACGCATATCGAAAAATGAAGTATAAAACTATAATTAAATGAAAATGTTCTTCCTTGCACGATGCTTGATTCTTAATTAGATATAGGTACGTTAATATTTAATATTCTCTTCCTTGCACGGGTACTCGGGTCCTGTGAATGGACAAGTCTTGCTAGACTCATGGAGTACTCATGGAGACCCTACTCTATAGTATATATATATATATATTTGAACATAAATAGATACAAATTTTAAAAAATCGGTAACAGAAAATCGAGCAAAATGAAATAGGTTTTCAGGAGGAAAAGTTGCTATTTATAATTTAAGAATACTAACATGTTTGCAGTTGAAGAGTTCTTTCATTTGAATCACATTAGGTCTCACAAAATAATATTTGTTTAGCAGTCTCTTTTGTGCTTCAGAGGCTTGTAATTTGAAGCAGTTGCAAATTTTATGGTGTTACATGTTCACCATGACAGTACTCCCACGGGTGGATGTAGTTCAGTGGTAGAGTGCTCGTTTGAGTTGCAATGGCAGGGCTCGAACTTAACGACAGCAATTGCCATCGGTTGGGGGCATCACTGATGGCACTTTTGTGCCACTGGATAAAAATTACTGTCGTCGGTATAGCTCTTAACCGATAGCAAAATGTATAAACGTGTATGAACATTATCTGCCAGTATTTAACACAGATGTTCGGGTCCTGGTTGGAGTTAATTGGTGTTTAGTTTGTACCACGCAACGGAACTATATTTAGTCATGCGCATACCCTGTGCATGATTCCATTTATAATAAATTCTTGTTTCAAAAATTGCCATTGGCATACTCAAAAGTGCCGTCGGTGGGCCCTTTCACTGACGGCAATTTATTTTTTAATTGCCGTGGGTGATAAATTCTTAAGTTCGAGCCCTGAATGGGTCGACACAGAATCGGTCAACCTCGGTGTACTTAGATTTTTTCCTTCACAATTAGTGCCACACTTCAGATTTGTCAAACACTGTGATATGTACTGTTTTATTTATGGGAAAAATCGCTTAAAAGGAGTAGCCTGTGTGGCAACAGTGGCCTAGCAGGTCCCATTGCTCTCCCTCGCCCAAAGTGTCAAAATAACCATCTATTGTTAGACTTCAAATAGTCATACATGTAGTTTATCAAATATGTTGTTGTCAATAGATAAACTGTCGATCACATAATTATAATAAAACTGTAATTACTGATGGACAAGTTTACTAAGATTGTGATGAGTGCATTTGTTTTCTAAGACCATCTTCTAACATTGAACACAATTCAGTAATGCTTGGCCTATATAATATAATGATCTAGTTAACTGTAGGGTTAGAATCATATATATTGCCCTTAATTCACCGTTTTAATAACACAATCTAATGTTATGTTCATGCTATATACAGCTGGTCTAGGATATATATTTAGAAATTAATTTGGTCGTAAATCTGGAAATTGACGCCCGTCCTAGGTCTGAGTAAAATATACGAGTGGTTGATGTCACACACCTAACTTTTAATATTGCTTTCCGACTACCGTAAGGTTGGTATATAGACCATTCCGACTGCTTCCAGGTATAAAGCCCCAGTTGTGCACATGCATACATAATGTAAGGTGTGTGTGTGTGTGTGTGTGTTGGACTATATTAAACCTGCTGACTCCACATTTCAAGCCAGACAGTTTTCAAACTAGCTAAAACCCAGGCAGCTGACTCCAAATAATCGCCTTCGCTTACATTTTTAAACATTCTGCCTTTGTTTTTTAATCCTTACAAATAATACAAGCATTAAAATACTGACCTTCCAACTCATTAATAAAATAGTGGGTCAGGTATTAGCACACATACACAAAATATTTAAGATAGCTTTCTAAACAATTTTATGGAAAAACCCCAAACTATTTGTAGTTAAAAATGTATTCATATTGAGACAGCAGCAGTGCTAGCTCTGGGTGTTTATTTTTGTTCGCCAAAACATTCGCCAATCTTCAATTTCTTTCTCCAATCTAAATATGTATTCGCCAATTACATTTTGGCATTTCAGTTATCGACGGCAGTGTGTAAACCCCCCCCCCCCCACACACACACACAGAGTTATATTGGTCTAATACGGATGGTTTATACTAAAATTCGAGCAGATCTAATTAATTTTTCTTTTCAGGTTGAAACATCTGCTAAACAATAATCCCCTAAAACAGTGTCATACAAGACGTAAACTGAATAATAAGTACATCTTAGCATGTACTATATTATCATAAAGAACAGGATTAAAAACAAAATATTTTAACTGAAATGCCAAAATTTAATTGGCAAATACATATTTAGATTGGCGAAAGAAATTGAAGATTGGTGAATGTTTTGGCGAACAAAAATAGCCACTCAGAACTAGCACTGTAAATAAAAATTACATTAATTGTTGGAAACCAAATCTACATGTAGCTATCTCATCACCTTAACTGAACCATGATGGAGTGAAATCCATCTCAACCCTCTCAGCAATTTTAGTTTTTGAATTATGGACCATTGCCATAATTCAATTATTTTTACAAAATATCATTAATAAATGGAGTATGATGGTTATGAAGATGGTTGAATAAAGTACATTTAGGGACAAATCAAATTATTTTTGTTCAGGTAATACTTTGCTAGACCATTAAATAGGTCAGTGGTCTGTGACAATATGCCTTTAATGACACCACTAGAGCACATTGATTTTGCTGTTGGATGTCAAACATTTGGTAATTCTGATACATAGTCGTAGTCATCACATGAAACTTGCTATATATTTGTTAATGCAGAAAGGGATCTTTTATATGCACTTTCTCACAGACAGGAAAGCACATACCACGACCTTTGACCAGTTGTGGTACACTGGCTGGAATGAGAAAAAAACTATCAGTTGAATGAATCCATTGAAGTGGTTCGATCCTGCGACACAAGTACCTCAAAGCATTTTTGAACAAAAATTGTCAATAATAAACACAAAGTATAAAACATAAAATGATATCAGATGTGATGCTCCCTAACAACGTCATTTTTTTTATATATTCATGCAAAAATAAACTAAATCATTTTGCTATGGCTAGTCCAGTCAGGTGCCTTTATAAACTGAAAGGATTGTAACAGAAATTTAATATAATAAAATAATTATAATACACGTACATTTGTATGTATACTTCACTTGTTCACACTAAAGAGATTGAATAAAACTTGTCTCATTCTGCTTTGTATGTTTTCTTCTGATAAAGGGCAGGATGTAGCCCAGTAGCAATGTGCTTGCTTGAAGTGCAGTCAGTCTGGGATCGATCCCCGTCAGTGGGCCCATTGGGCTATTTTTCATCACAGCCAGTGCACCACGACTTGTATATCAAAGGCCATGAAGCTGTTTTTAAAACAAAAGTGAATTTTTATCTACATGTATGTATGGCTTATGAAAAAATTTCATCTGTGACAGTTCATTTTTATTATCTCTTATTGTTTACTCACCCAGCATTACTATCTGTGCAAAAATTATAAAGGTGTAATGACTTTTAGATCCTGTATACAATTGTAAAGTAAATAGTCGGTAAATGTTTTAAAAAGTCACTTTTCCCCTTAGTTCCATTGTATTTAAAACTTCTGTTTAGTAGTAAAAATGTGTACTTGTGTGTCTGCAGGATATCATTTTAAGCAAGACAACTAATGTTCTCTTTGTTGCATTATAGAAAACTTTAAAATTAAATATGGTTAATGGATATAGAACATAATTAATTCAACCTAACACGGAAACAAGGAAATGTCAGTGATTCATACACCTAGTCACATTAATTTTTTTTTGACATTTCAGAAATAGAAGGATATCTTTATAATATGTGAAAATTTCAAGAAGTTTTAATGACTTTTAAATTTTGACTGAATAGTATCATTTCCCCTTCAGTGTATCGGGGATCATTTTAAATTGGAATTTGAGTCATTGTGGGTGTTTTGTATGTACGTGAGAATCAAGCCAGAGTGCACAAGTGTTATTGTGGACAGAGTTTTAAGTAAACAACTTGTGACAACTTGTCACATTCTGCTATCTCATGGTATCAAACACACATAGTTGACAGTCACTTGACTGACATATTTAAGCTTGTTGTTTTGAGAGTGCACACATTCTTCAGGTCACATGGTTTTTGTTCCATCTGTATGCAGTATTTTTATATAGTATACGTGTGTGTACAGTATCATTATTTTTATATTGTACATAATGTTCATAAATGTACATTATTTTCATATTATTGGCACATGTTCATATGTTATAGTACACATTATTTTTACATATTAAAACAGTATACTGGATATTATTAGTTCCCTACCAGTCCAACCAGAGTGGACTATATAGGTTTAATCTCCGTCCTTTAATCTGTCTGTCTGTCCCACATATAAAAAAGGTTTGTTTTGTTTAATGATACCACTAGAGCACATTGATTTGTCCCACATATATTTTTCAGGACTTTGTGTACAGTATAGCTTTATCATGTACAGTTGTAGATCAAGTTTAAGTTTTATGGTGATTTACCCATTTTTCACAGAGTTATGGCCCTTGAACTTAGGAGATATGCAATTTTTTTGGGCCTGGTAGGGGACATGTATTGCTTTAGCATTGCCCAGAATGCATGTTTTCATATTATTACAAAGTGCATTATTTTTATCTTTCAAAGTTTACTTTAGTTTCATAAGGCTGTATGTCTTAAAACTATGTACTTCAAAACAATAAAAGAATTGGTTCGCTTTTTTAAACTAGATATTAAGACATTTATGCCAATATAGTTTAATACAGACCTCTTCATGTATATATTAAATTTTATATTACCCAATAATCATTTAATTCACCTATTGTTCAAGAGGGTGGGACGTTATGCTCATTGGTACAGTGCTCACCAGATGCACGATCGATCTAGGATCGATTCCTGTTGGTGGGACCATTGGGCTATTTCTCATTCCAGCCAGTGCTCCACAACTGGTGTAACAAAGGCTGTGGTATTTACTATCCTGTCTGGGATGATGCATATAAAAAAAATCCCTTGCTGGTAATTGAAAAAGAGTAGCCCATGAAGTGGTGACAGCGGGTTTCTAACTGATAGCAACTTTTGTGTTAGTGTCACATGTATAAAATTTTAGAAATTTATCTTGAGTATTTTTTAAAATATGGCATTTTAAAAAGTGATGGTTTCTTTTAGCGTTTAGTATATACTGAGTCGAATTAAAAACTTCACAACTGCTTCATCTTGTCTAATTAGCAAATATACTACTCAAAAGAATTTAAGGGTCAAAAATTTATAACCAAATAAGTTTCAGAGTGTATTAGATTGATGATGTAAACTACACCAATTTTTTTATTTATTGTTCCATATTTACAAAAACCCACAAATAAACGTCACTGTATACAAGAAAGTCACATGACATGCTGTCAAAGTTGAAGGTTGTCAAACATGGATTTTACACATTAGAACATTCGTTTAATAGTGTGTGAATCCACCCCTGGCGCGAATACACTCGACACATCGTTGCCTCATGCTGTTGATCAGACGTCTGAAGAACTCTTGGGGAATGGCCTGCCACTCTGCCATAAGAAGTTGACCCAGATCATGAAGGTTGGCCGGAGGGGCATGGTTATCCCGAACTCTCCTGCCTAATTCGTCCCAGGCGTTCTCTATTGGGGCCAAGTCAGGCGAATATGCTGGCCAATCCATCCTGGCAATACCTTGTTGTCTGAGAAAGTCCGTTACCACCCTGGCGCGGTGGGGTCTGGCATTGTCATCCTGCAGAACTGCCCCGCCGCCAATCTGCTGAAGGCCTGGGAGAACCAACGGCCGGATAATCTCATTCAGATAGCGGATTCCATTCAGATTGCCATCCACCACATAGAGGGGGGTCCTGTGGTGGATAGAGATGCCGCCCCACACCATGACGCGGCCACCACCGAACCGGTGACGTTGTCTAACGTTAACGCCAGCGAAGCGCTCCCCAGGACGTCTGTAGACACGAACCCGACCGTCGTTGAACTGGAGACTAAACCTGGACTCATCAGTGAACATCACTCGACCCCACTGAACACATTGCCACCGCAGATGAAGCGTGCACCAGTGACGTCTGGCCGTTCTGTGATGTGGTAGGAGTGGTGGTCGAACAGACTGGCGACGGCAGCATAGATTATTGGCTCTCAGACGATTGCATATGGTTTGATCAGACACTCGAGTTCCAGTCGCAGTCCGCAGATTGTCACGTAATCGGCGTGCAGTGGTTGTGCGTTGACGTAGAGCCATATTGGTGATGTAGCGGTCCTCTCTATTTGTAGTGCTTCGGGGTCTTCCCGAACGTGGACGATTTCGAACAGAATTCGTTGCTTGGTACCGTTGCCACAGTCAGCCAACGACACTCTGACTGACACCAAGTCTCAGAGCAACATTTCTTTGCGTATTGCCATCCTGAAGCCAAGCAATAGCCCTTCCTCGATCTTCGATAGTCAGTTGAAGTCATACCATTGTCGAATTTGGAGTGTGCACCGTACACGAACGCAAGCTCCAATTATACGGAAATTCAGCATTGGGAACATGGAATACACGTGCAAAGCGTGCAAATGAAGCGTTTTGTGAAAAAGCAAGTTATGGGCACTTAGCAGACCTTTCGCTTTCACCCTAATTTACGTGCAAATGTAAGCATGTTTTCGCCATTAGAACTAGTCAACAGTGTCAATGACAGTGGATTTTAATTCATTTATGGGTTGCTTAGACCCACTTTCGTCAAAATGGAACAATACCATGCGTGACATTATGGTCTAGCTAATATAATTGACATTCAGAAAATAATGTCGAAAATATCGTCTGACCCTTAAATTCTTTTGAGTAGTATATTACAGAAGAACATGTTAAATAAGGTATTTTTTTATTGTATGACGTCCAAAGAAAGAAAGAGTCAAAAATCTGTTTGGTGCACCCACAGCATTTTGTCAAAACCACAAACAGTCATACTGGTAATTCAGAAGCAGGGTTGTGTGATGAAATCACAGGTTCAGTAGCATGTATGCACTCCATGTGTACCCACAACTGCAAGGCAACATCTCCTCGTTGACTGCCTGATGCGTGTAAAGACTGCATTAGGGATATGGTACTATTGTTCCAATAATGAGGCACCAAGTTCCTTCAAAGTCTGTGGAGGGTTCCTGAGAGTGCACAGGCATCTTCCTAGCACATCCCAGATGTGCTCGATGGGATTCTGGTTGGGTGACCATGAATCCATGACATTGATGTCTGCATTCCTCAGGTAATACCTTGTCAAGATAGCCGTGTGGGGCAAGGCATTGTCATGCTGAAAGATCAGGCCTGGACCATGAGCTGCCATGAAAGGCACAAGTTCTTGGGCCAGCACCTGGTCGCAGTATGCAGCAGCATTGAGGTTGCCATGGATGACAAGAATTCGAGAATGTCCATTTCCACAGAAAGCACCCCAGACCTTACACTTCCGCCTCCAAATCTGTCAACTTCACTAACACAACACTGAGCATGACGTTCACCACATTGTCTCCAAACCCTCTGCCTGCCTTCAGCAAATCGCAATGTGAATTTTGATTCATCGCTAAACTTGACTCTATTCCATTCCCTCTGAGTCTATCACATGTGGCGTTGTGCCCACAGTTGACATTTACGTTGATCAAAATGGGTCCAACATGTGGGCGCCGTGCGTGTAGGTGAGTGGTTTGCAACCGATTTCAGATCGTTTGCGCAGACACCCGACGTCTGAAAAATTCATGACTGGTTGCTGTAGCTGTCATGAAACGGTGCGGAGGTGACATAACACAATAAGACAGACATCTACCTGTGACGTCACACTTGGTCTACCTGGTCGGGAGCGATCAGCTGTGGTACCCATTTGTTGTACTCGTGACCGCAGGTCATAATTGCCCGTCGACTGCAACCCAGCTACTGATGTTCCCGCATGCAACATGCTGATGGCATGTTCACACTGCACATTTGTGAGGCATGGCATCGAAACGGGTCATAACAAATATCGTTTTATTGTGTTTTTTCGTTGTGTCAGACTACTGTGAGCAAGTAACGGTGAAACACATGTGCTATTGTAGTCACGTGACCAGTGGCATGTGCAAAACCACTTTTGCCTCAGTAGTACTGTGCACGTGCTATGATGGGCTTCAAATGGAGTGTAGACATTGCTATTAAATATTTATTCCTGAAAAATGCCTGCTTTCAACACTTATTGACATTATTCAAATTTTAGATTGTGAAGTTTTCAATTTGACTCAGTATATTTGATGTTATATTTTGTTTTGTTTTCAGGGAAAACTGTGCCTTGTTTTTCCCCAGTGATCCCCTGAAGATAGTGCGAGCATCAGGCCAGTACATGTATGATGAGCTAGGCCATGAGTATCTCGACTGTATCAACAATGTCTGTCATGGTTTGTTTATGGTTTTCTTAACTTTGCTGAATAAGACCACAGTTTTATCACTCAGACTGATATTTGGCAAAGACTATGTCCTTTTTCATTTCCAATTTTCAAGTAAAAATTCCCAACCTGAATTAAAAAATGTCCACCTTTTTATTTTATATATATGTAACTGTATTTTTGATATTTTAAAACATGTAATTTTATATGTCTGCGAAATAGAATAAAATACTTGATTGTTGTTATATATTAATGTTTTATTATTTCAACATACCATACTGTTATGTTTTTGAAGTTGAACTGAATTTCCCAATTTTATATTAAATGGTGTTAAATCTCCTAAAGTGGGATCTATATTGGCATCAAGGCAAATTTCGCAAATAGAACCCAGAAAACACTGAGAACACTGTCATGTGCCTCCCATTTAGACCAGTGCTGTACATTCATTTTGTAAGTGCAACCGGCTCACCTCATGTGTAACAATAGTCCCTAGTATATGCTTCCCAGTCACCATATAAAAAAAACCTTGCTGCCAATTGAACTAAGTTATGTCCCAGCATAAGATTTTGTTTTCTCGTTCAAGAGGATTTAAATGTTCCATTGAATCATTGGTTAATGATATATTCCAGTTCTAGTCAACACCTCTTGACTAATACCCGGTATACTAAATTCTCACCACATTTGTGTTATTGGACTGTCATGCAGCTGTGCTTTGAGTAGTTTCATGTCTACTTGAAATAAGTGATAGAAGTGGAAAAGGTGGGGTATTAACTGATATAAATACTCACATTTGGGGTCATGAATATTTACACAATGTTTTTTAAAGATGCAGTTTTACCCTATTTTAACAATATCAATGCAAAATACAAACACAACTACAGTTTTAATGAATTCATGTTATCACTATCCATAGTTATATCATCAACTTCATACAACATACAAGTCTGTTGACATGTTTTTAATACTTTGTAAATAATAAAACAATACTCAAGAATGCATGAAGCTTTACTTGAATCATACATGTTCTGCTACTTTTTATATCTATTGTTGTATCCTTTATAAAAAGAGCTGGCTGTGTATTTGACTTCTGTATGCTCAACTGAGTGAGCATGTTATGCAAGTACATGTAACAGTACTGTAGTATCACTGTTAATTATTGTGCTCCATTTCTCTTGTGATACATGTACATGCATACATGTATGTACTCATGCATGTCCAGTTTGGTTTTAGTGTATTCTGTTTCAGCCATATATCCGATTCATAGCAACCTTCTATCACAGGACATATATGTCTATTAAACAAATTATGCACATTTTATTTTAGTTGGTCACTGTCATCCAGATGTGGTTGAGGCAGGAGCCAATCAGATGCAAGTTCTCAACACAAACTCTCGATTTCTCCATGACAACATTGTCCATTTGGCCCAGAGATTGGTGGAATCAATGCCCGAAAGTTTGTCAGTTGTATTCTTCACAAACTCTGGGTATGAGAAATAATTGTAATTATTATCCTGTAACTTACCCATAATATCCATGTCATAAACCCATTTGAAATTTACCATTATTAACCAGGTTAATAATGTCTTACTGTCAATAAGTCATTTGTATATATAAGTGAAAAAGATACCTGAGCGTAATGTTTTCATCACTTATGATGAATCTTCTGTACCGTATATTGCCGTGTGTTAGCTGACTTTTGAATTCTAGAAATACTTTCCAAAAGAAGAGAATCGGCTTATACACAGAGGCAACAATTTGGTGCATAAAATTCCGATCAAAAATACTTCCGACAGCAACGTATAAATTTTGATCAGACCCGTAAAGCCTTTCACAGATTGTGTAACAATAATTTGTGCACAGTATAAATAAAACACCCCATCATGCAATATTATGCACTTTTTTGTTCTTGAATGATTATAAGTTTGATGAATAATGATAAAAAATTACTTGTTTTTTTTTTATATAACTCCCTGCTTTCAAAGATAGTGGATAATGAACACACTGATTTTCAAAAGGTTGGAACTTCCCTTTCAGATGACTTGATTCTTTAATTTATTAGAGTTTTCTTTTTCTGTAATCATAGGATTAGGAGTCACTATAATTTTGAATGTTATTTATTTTGTTTCAGCTCTGAAGCCAATGATCTTGCTTTACAGATGAGTCGACATCACACTCAGCACACAGATGTGATCACCCTGGAGAGGTAGTGTTTGACATCATAGGTCTCTTCATATACTGTAGAATCTTACAAGTTTGAATGCTCATTGGTTGCATAATAAGGTCAAAACCTTGTCCTGGGAGTGTTGTCCTGTTTGTGGAGAAACCATGTAAAAGATTCCGGACTGCTAATGAAAAAATGCAGTGGGTTTCTCTGGAAGTCTAGTGACTTCCTGTTTGTGTGGAAATTCATTTTGACACCTAATAGCCAGTGATATAAGTTTGAAAATTAATCAAATAAATAA
This sequence comes from Gigantopelta aegis, assembly GCF_016097555.1. NCBI lineage: Eukaryota > Metazoa > Mollusca > Gastropoda > Neomphalida > Peltospiridae > Gigantopelta > Gigantopelta aegis. The sequence continues at coordinate 43,079,053 of NC_054706.1, forward strand.
CAGGTTTCTGTACTCATTCTTTAGTACAAGTGATGTTAGACATCTACTCAGTATTAGCCTGAACAGATAAATATAATCCTTCCATTTGTATTCATGCTGTTTGTCAAAATGTGCATGCATCATACTGCCACCATATGTGTTCAAGCTAGTGGGATTCTACTGTATATTGTATGCATTAAATGTGTTTTCTGCAACAGAGATTGAATGTTGCTAAATGCTATTTATCAATCAATCAGCTGGCTTAACATGCTTACATCCAATTACGGTTCAAACACATTTGTTGTGGATACAAACTCTGACATAGCCAGAATTTGTACCCAAACAGAAAGGGGGAAGGTGAAGGGGCTATTTCAGTGGGCAATGGAATAACACTAAGTGACAAAAAAAAGCCTGAATAAAACATTAACTGTCCAAAAATTTAATTAAAAACAAATTAACTGTTAGGCCGAAATGTTCTATATGCTGTTTATTTATTTCCAGAGCCTATCATGGTCACCTGACCTCTCTGATAGATCTGAGCACGTACAAAATGAATGACATGACTGATGGGGTTCATCGAAAGCCAGACTTTGTCCATGTGGTCAGTTTGGATCAAGAATAGTTTAAAATTCCACAATACAAGTGACATATACCCATGTTTGTGTTAGAACTGAAGACATGTCAACTGGTACATGTATTGTCATGGTCACCTTTCAGAGATCATAAGAATTTTAATTTGGAGACTTAAAAACTATTCCATGAGTTTAGACATGTTCAAAAACAAAATGGAGACAAGGGGCATAACTCAGAAATTGTCAAAAGTTAAAATTCTCTCCATATGGACATTGGTCTCCAGATGTGAAAAGTTTAAAAAAATATTTGTTAAGAACTGCAAGGATTTGTCTTGAGTTTTCAGTGGTGGCTTAGCTCTGTTCATTGAGCTTGACTTTTCATTGAGCTTCACTGGTCATTGAGCCTGGCTCTGTTCATTGAGCTTGACTATTCATTGATCTTGGCTCTGTTCATTGAGCTTAGCTTTGTTCATTGAGCCTGGCTCTGTTCAATGAGCCTGGCTTGGCCCTCTCACTTTGTTGGAATTGGTACTAGCCTTAAATCTGGTGACTTGATGCACACATATTCAAGCATTTAGAGTAGACACACAGATAGAAAAAATTTGTGGATGATAATTTGTTATAAATGATGATCTAAACTGATGACAGATGTAGATCAGTAGTAGAGCACTCACTTGAGGAGAGATGTGTCACAGAATTGTTCACGTTTAGTGCACTTGCATTTGTTACTGTCTGATCCAGTGTTCCATGATTTGTTTAACCAAAGGCTGTAGTATGTACTGTCCTGTCTATGGGAAGGTGCATATAAAATATCTCTTGCTTCGTTTTGGAAGGAGTAGCCTGTGTGGCATCCAGTTTCCTCTTTCTTTCTGTCAACCAAATGTTAAATAACCATGTTTAGGTAGGTATCAACAGACAAACATTCCTTTCCTCTCCCAACTAATAATGTGTTTCCATCATCTGAGCTATGATACAAGAATCTTTTGATTAAAAAGACAGGTTTTCTTTATTAGTCCCCTATCAGTCCAACCAGAGGGCTATAGGTTTCATCTCTGTCCTTCTCTGTCTGTCTGTCCATTCGTCTGTCCCACATATAAATTTTCAGATGTTTTTTCACAATGCCTTGTGATACTGAGCTGAATGTTTGTGTATAGCTTTCCCATTTACTGTTACAGATCAAATTTGACTTTCATGGCGATTTACTCATTTTTCACAGAGTTATGGCCCTTGAACTTAGGAGATAGAAAAATGTTTTAGGCTCGGTAAGGGGACGTGTATTGCTTTAGCAGTAGTACTCTCAGAATGCTTGTTCAAGATAAACTTTATACTTTATTATAGTTAAAACTAGACTTAAAAAAATGCTTTGCCTAGTTGTAGTCCAATATAAAGAGTCAATATTACATGTTTTTATTTTCAATCAATGCTATTTCACTTTCATAAATGATATTGAAAATCATGCATTAAATTGCTTTTTGCCTCAAAGGAAATAAGTAGTATAGTGACTTAATTCATGTGTGCCTGTGATTTTCCCCCAGTTGTTGCTGTATAGTGACATACTGAAAATTACCAAGAATGACATCACATATAAATAAAAATGTCATTCTTGTTTTTAAATAAAGTTTGAAATGTTTAATATTATATTTTGTAAGACATTTGCAGAACATACGTGCAAAGAAAAATAGGAATAACACTTTATTTGTTATTGGGAACACAAAGTGTAACGTGAAATAAACTGTGTAGCTTGTAGTTGACAATCTTATTATAAAGTTAAACTTTAATAGCAGATAAGTTAATACCAGCAAGCATCCGAGTTTTTCAATCTCTTACATTCTACTGTTTATTGTTTTCCCATTCACACTGGCTGTATAATTTGTGTCTGTAGGCAGCCTGTGCAGATACCTATGGTGGGAAATACCGAGACTGTGACTATCCTGGAGAAGACTTGGCTCAGAAGTATGCTGACGATGTCAAAGAAATAATTGAATCGTTAACAAAACAAGGCCGTTCTCTCAGTTGTTTCATTGCTGAATCACTACAGAGCTGTGGAGGACAAATCATATATCCTCAGGGATATTTACAAAAAGTCTTTAAGTAAGATTTATTTTCTTTTATCAAAATTAATTTAATGTCTTGACAAAATCAAAAGATAAATAACTTTGTTGAAATCATTTATTCACTGGTTTACCAAAGTGAGGTACTTACATGTATATGTGGTATTTAATGCGTAATTGAATGGTGTAATTGTACATAATAGAACACTTACTTTAAACAAAAAGAGATACATTTTATGCAGATATGGAGTGAATATCAGAGTTTTTGTAAATACCAGGTTTTGCTTATATTTTTGTTTTTTTTGTTTGTTAATCAGGGAAGCCCTAACCCATGAATTCCTGTTTCTTTTTTCTTTTTTTTAAGTCTTACAAGCTTACAAGGTTTATTGTAAACAAAATATGTCCATTGAAACTCCTCTATACTGGACACCCACAGGACTAAGTAAAAAGACCAGTTTAAGGGATATGTGGTTTACATAGGTTCTGTTCTGTACCACTATTTAAAAAGATACTGTGAAAAATGTCCAGTTTTAAGGGATATGTGGTTTACATAGGTTCTGTTCTGTACCACTATTTAAAAAGATACTGTGAAAAATGTCCGGTTTTAAGGGATATGTGGTTTAGCTAGGTTCTGTTCTGTACCACTATTTAAAAAGATACTGTGCAAAATGTCCGGTTTTAAGGGATATGTGGTTTAGCTAGGTTCTGTTCTGTACCACTATTTAAAAAGATACTGTGAAGAATGTCTGGTTTTAAGGGATATGTGGTTTACATAAGTTCTGTTCTGTACCACTATTTAAAAAGATACTGTGAAAAATGTCTGGTTTTAAGGGATATGTGGTTTACATAGGTTCTGTTCTGTACCACTATTTAAAAAGATACTGTGAAGAATGTCCGGTTTTAAGGGATATGTGGTTTAGCTAGGTTCTGTTCTGTACCACTATTTAAAAAGATACTGTGAAGAATGTCCGGTTTTAAGGGATATGTGGTTTACATAGGTTCTGTTCTGTACCACTATTTAAAAAGATACTGTGCAAAATGTTCGGTTTTAAGGGATATGTGGTTTAGCTAGGTTCTGTTCTGTACCACTATTTAAAAAGATACTGTGAAGAATGTCCGGTTTTAAGGGATATGTGGTTTACATAGGTTCTGTTCTGTACCACTATTTAAAAAGATACTGTGAAAAATGTCCAGTTTTAAGGGATATGTGGTTTACATAGGTTCTGTTCTGTACCACTATTTAAAAAGATACTGTGAAAAATGTCCGGTTTTAAGGGATATGTGGTTTAGCTAGGTTCTGTTCTGTACCACTATTTAAAAAGATACTGTGCAAAATGTCCGGTTTTAAGGGATATGTGGTTTAGCTAGGTTCTGTTCTGTACCACTATTTAAAAAGATACTGTGAAGAATGTCTGGTTTTAAGGGATATGTGGTTTACATAAGTTCTGTTCTGTACCACTATTTAAAAAGATACTGTGAAAAATGTCTGGTTTTAAGGGATATGTGGTTTACATAGGTTCTGTTCTGTACCACTATTTAAAAAGATACTGTGAAGAATGTCCGGTTTTAAGGGATATGTGGTTTAGCTAGGTTCTGTTCTGTACCACTATTTAAAAAGATACTGTGAAGAATGTCCGGTTTTAAGGGATATGTGGTTTACATAGGTTCTGTTCTGTACCACTATTTAAAAAGATACTGTGCAAAATGTTCGGTTTTAAGGGATATGTGGTTTAGCTAGGTTCTGTTCTGTACCACTATTTAAAAAGATACTGTGAAGAATGTCCGGTTTTAAGGGATATGTGGTTTACATAGGTTCTGTTCTGTACCACTATTTAAAAAGATACTGTGAAGAATGTCCGGTTTTAAGGGATATGTGGTTTAGCTAGGTTCTGTTCTGTACCACTATTTAAAAAGATACTGTGAAGAATGTCCGGTTTTAAGGGATATGTGGTTTAGCTAGGTTCTGTTCTGTACCACTATTTAAAAAGATACTGTGAAGAATGTCCAGTTTTAAGGGATATGTGGTTTACATAGGTTCTGTTCTGTACCACTATTTAAAAAGATACTGTGAAGAATGTCCGGTTTTAAGGGATATGTGGTTTAGCTAGGTTCTGTTCTGTACCACTATTTAAAAAGATACTGTGAAAAATGTCCGGTTTTAAGGGATATGTGGTTTACATAGGTTCTGTTCTGTACCACTATTTAAAAAGATACTGTGAAAAATGTCCGGTTTTAAGGGATATGTGGTTTTGATAGATTCTGTTCTGTACCACTATTTAAAAAGATACTGTGAAAAATGTCCGGTTTTAGGGGATATGTGGTTTAGCTAGGTTCTGTTCTGTACCACTATTTAAAAAGATACTGTGAAAAATGTCCGGTTTTGAAAGGTTTCACTGTATAATATTTTTTTGAAATTTGTTTTAATATAAAAGCAACTAATAGTAACAGAAATAAGCACAATTTAATATTTAATTTCAAGAAAAATACTCCTGATCTTTATTATATTACTGATGTGTAATGTTAATTTGCAGACATGTTCACGATGTTGGAGGTGTGTGCATAGCAGATGAAGTTCAAGTCGGGTTTGGGCGTGTCGGCAGTCACATGTGGGCCTTCCAGTTACAAGGTACAGAGAAATAACACTTGATAACCACTGTAACACTGTTATAATACATTTACATACATTGTAGGCAGTGACAATGGAACACTAATGTACTGGTTTTTAATAATGAATAACTTTTATCAGAAACACACTAAACTGCCTTGAAAATATATATGAGATATTTTGGTTTGTTAATAGCAATAGAAAGTTATAGATATTGGTGAAAACAAAAATTGCAAAATATTCATAATTTAAAAAATATTTTGCACATAATATTAATAAAAAATATACCTTTTCTGTCATTTTAGGACCTTATTCTTTTTGTTTTATTGCTGTCAGAAGGAAAATGATGCTATGAAAGTACACACCCATTTACATCAGTACAGCCATACAATTCTTCCAAAAACTGATTTTAATATGTACACATGTACATGTAGATGTAGGCATATATTGGGTTTTTTTATATTTAACTATTCATAATACATTTTAAAAATAATATAATTGCTTCTCACATTTGCATCTACATTGTTTGCAAATATAAATGTAATATAGGGTTGCTGATTACAAATAAATATGTTGTCCATATTTAGGTCATAAAATGAGCATCTACAAAATTATTATTGTGTTGAAAAGACATTGAATCCATGTATAATAACATGTTTTGCTTTTATTTTAACTAGTATGTGAAAAAAAAAAAAAAATAGAATGAGCAACATACATGTATGTTGTTGTACATGTGTATACATCATCTTTAAATATGGTTACAAAAATATGTAAGATTCAGTCCTAAAGAAATGATTGCTAAAAAATAAGTCTTAATTTTGTATGCTGTCATTTTGTTTTTGTCATTTGGACCCCTAAACATTATTTCCCAGATGGCCAACATATTTTGTGGGGATTCAGCACCCTCAGTTTAGGTTCAAAAAGTATGTTTGATATAATCCTAGAGAAAGTTAAACGGTTTGTTTTGTTTAACGACACCACTAGAGCACATTGATTAATTAATCATCAACTATTGGATGTCAAAGATTTGTTAATTATGACTTGTTGTCATTAGAGGAAACCCGTTACATTTTTCCATTAACAGCAAGGGATCGTTTATATGCAGTTTCCTACAGACAGGAAAACATATACCATGGCCTTTGATCATTTGTTGCATTGGTTGGAACGAGAAAACCCCAATCAGTTTAATGGATCCACTGAAGTGGTTTGATCCTGCGACGCAAGCACCTTAGGCAAAATCGACTGAGTTAAAATAATCCTAAGAAAATGCTCACACTTTGATAAACAAAACAAACTTTTTGGAACTGGGACCTGACTTTGTGGTTTCCTTTACTCAAGTAAGAAAAACCTTATTTGAGAACAGAATTCTGTGATAATTAATGCTTAATAACGTTGTATTTTGATTTCAGATGCCATCCCTGATATTGTAACGATAGGCAAGCCAATGGGAAATGGTCATCCTATATCAGCTGTCATCACGACTAAGGAAATCAGTGACAGTTTCCGTGCTTCTGGTGTGGAGTATTTCAATACAGTGAGTAGCTATTTCAATAGAGGAAATGGACAGGAGGCTTGATGTAGTCTTCTGAGGTTTGCTGTGGTCTCCTACCAGCAGGATGTTTGCTAGTGTCCTAGAGATGAGGCTTTCTGGGGTCTCCTATATAAAGATAATGGGGTTTGGAAGTCTCCTATATTCAGATACATCTAGATAATGAGGTTTGGTAGTCTCCTATATTCAGGCATGAGGTTTGTTGGAGTCCCCTACATAAAGATAATGAGGTTTGGTAGTTTCTTTTATTCAGACATGAGGTTTGCTGGTGTCTCCTATATAAAGATAATGAGGTTTGGAAGTCTCCTATATTCAGGCATGAGGTTTGTTGGAGTCTCCTACATAAAGATAATGAGGTTTGGAAGTCTCCTATATTCAGGCATGAGGTTTGTTGGAGTCTCCTACATAAAGATAATGAGGTTTGGTAGTTTCTTTTATTCAGACATGAGGTTTGCTGGTGTCTCCTATATAAAGATAATGAGGTTTGGAAGTCTCCTATATTCAGGCATGAGGTTTGTTGGAGTCTCCTACATAAAGATAATGAGGTTTGGTAGTTTCTTTTATTCAGACATGAGGTTTGTTGGAGTCTCCTACATAAAGATAATGAGGTTTGGAAGTTTCCTATATTCAGACATGAATTTTGCTGGGGTCTCCTACACAGAAATTAAGTTTACTATTCATGACATATTCATTGGTCTTCAAATCAGACTATGATTCACAGAAATAAAACAAATTGTGAATTAGAAAATAATTTAATAACTCCTATTTTGGTGAGTTTATTAGCAGTAAGAAATGTGCTATGTATCCAGCAAGTTTTATATCTGGATGGTGCCGACTTCATATTTTAGTGAGTGATCCGTTGTAAAGTGTAAACCACTACTGTAATGATAACTTCTTTCTCATTAGCAGTTAACCTCTCTCCTGGAGAGAGGTCAGATAGCTGAGGCAGGAGCTCAGGATTGTCTCTGTGAACCGTAACCCTCTAGTGTCTAGCAAAGCTTATCTGGTACTAAGTAAATAAAGTCAATATACATGGGTTTTAAATGTTTTCTCCACCAAATATAAAATAGCTGTGTATATTGTACTAAGTTTAGTTTTTTATCAGGTGAGGTCATAGGGTTTTACGTGCACATTCAGAACAAGCTGTTGTAGCACACGCCTGTCATGGGCACAAGAGCCGGCCTTGGCCTTGGCCGGCTCCTCCGTCCATGACAGTTTCTTATAAGCTGCTGGCTGTTTTTGTCAGTCTGCCTTCATCATCCTTATATGGTAGTCTCCATATTGATGATTTGTTTACAAACCAGGTTGATTTCAGCAGTAGAAAACAGAAATATCCAGATAAGAATTAATGTACATATTGTTTTAAGTGATAACAAAGAGTGCAGAAAAACAATATTCTAGCTGATTTAAACACAAACAATGTCATGTAATTTGTCATGAAGCAAATGTGCTACATGTACACTAGGCCGGGTCGGGGTCGGGTACACTATTTACATGCTCATATGCCACGAGAGCTTCGAGCATGTCTGTCCCGGGGCGTACCTCTGGATATCCAGAAGTCTGCTCCGGTGCATGCGCTAGGCATTTAAGGTGAATGTTCCCAAGGGAGACAACCTAATTAAACTAAACTTTTATATACATCTAGATGTAACCAGCTAGTGCTATGCACGGGAGAGTTTAGATCAGGTGTAGTGGCCTTACACTGGGATTTCCCTCAAAATATGACTGCCATATAGATAGCCAGTTTTCATTAGCCTCTTCTGTGTTGACCGGCCTCGGTGGCGTAGTGGTTAGGCCATCGGTCTACAGGCTGGTAGGTACTGGGTTCGGATCCCAGTCGAGGCATGGGATTTTTAATCCAGATACCGACTCCAAACCCTGGGTGAGTGCTCCGCAAGGCTCAATGGGTAGGTGTAAACCACTTGCACCGACCAGTGATCCATAACTGGTTCAACAAAGGCCATGGTTTGTGCTATCCTACCTGTGGGAAGCGCAAATAAAAGATCCCTTGCTGCTAATCGGAAAGAGTAGCCCATGTAGTGGCGACAGCGGGTTTCCTCTCAAAATCTGTGTGGTCCTTAACCATATGTCTGACGCCATGTAACCGTAAAATAAAATGTGTTGAGTGCGTCGTTAAACAAAACATTTCTTTCTTTCTTTCTTTTTTCTTCTGTGTTGAGTAATCAAGATGGCCACCTCCATTACTGTTGTATTTATGGAATTCATCTTCGTAGGCAATATTCAGCACAGTGTGTGTATAGTGGTCAGCTGAACCCAGGGACACCAGGTGGGTGTGGTGGGGTTGGCTTTGAGGTGGTGGTGGTCTTATTCCCACATATCTATATACTGATACTGATGACCTGCCTGTTAAAAGTGTGACGAAATAGTAGACTATTGGTCACCATGAGTGCACAAATTATAAACAAATTACACTAAGATATGTGATCGTTTATTGAATATGAAGCCAAAATGACAGTCCTGTGATTGCCATCCAACATGTAACATGGAAGTATATCAGTCTTTTTAATCATAAATTTTTATTTTTTTATTTTTTACAAAACTGTCTTCTTTTTTCTCTATGTTTACACAATCAAAAAATTAGATATGAAAAACATGTTTTGAAAACTAAAAGCAGACTATGGCTATAGCCTATAGATGGATGGTATTTTGTTACGTCACTGTGTATGTTTCAGTGCTAAACCTATTGTTAGTGATGTTATGCCACTGTCGCTCTGCTAGTTAACGAGTCTACCTCTGCTCAATATAGTGATGCTGCATGGTATAGTAAGATTTCCCCTTAAAGTCATACACGCTAATAAAATTAATTATAATAATTTACTGCAAATTTTGACAATCACCAACTTGTATCTACAGGGGCAGATCCAGGGTTTGGTACAAAGAAGGGTTACTGAACATGTGCTGACGATTATTGGTATTAAATGTGAGCAAGGGACATCGTTGGTTGTATTTTGTTTGACACTATTACAATTAACAATGTCATGTCAAGCCCATAAATAATGCCCTAAAATAAAAAACATTTCACTGTCGGAGTTGTTTTAATAAATATACAGGTAGTTATTTGTCAGAACAAATTCTGTTACCACTTTGTTAAAAGTAATTGTAGTAAATAATATTATGTAATTATAGTAAATATAGTAACTTGTTTCGCAGTTTATAGGTTATTTAAACCTGGGCAAGTCCATTTTTTTCAAATGGGATAGGCATACAAGCGATTCCTATCATTCATGGCTATGAAGCACCAAAAGTATTTGGACTATTTATTTTGAGTACTTGAACAAAAAAAGTATAAATGAAATACAGTTGTTTTAAACCTTGAAGATACCAATGTAATGATTTCTGAAACAATAAAAAAAAGATATGTTCATATTGTCCATTGCATTTTTTAATTATTATTATTACCACTGTTATTTTCAGTATGGTGGTAACCCTGTATCTTGTGCCATAGGACTGGCAGTGCTGAATGTTATTGAAAAGGAAAACATGAGAGAAAATGCCACTAAAGTTGGAAACTACTTGATGCAGAAGCTGAGAGAGATGCAGAAGAATTTCCCTATCATTGGGGATGTTAGGTTAGTTCCGTGTGTAAACCTATGTCACTGATTGTTCTCTCACCAACCACTAACTAATGATCTTAATTCTGATCGAGGTGGGTGCCCAGGACAGAATGCTTGAACCTTAATTTGTTGGACATGCATATAATTTTTGCTAATAGGTCTTTTAAATATAGTTTGAAAACATTTTCATTGATTAGTTAGATACATGTATTATTATAATAGATTATAATAAGTTACAAAATATAAATCACATAAAAAGGTCAAGATTTATGAATAATGCTTCTTATAATTACATAATTATAAAGTTTATGTGTCCTTCCTTTGGATTTTCTGTGTCATTTCAGCATGTGTATCATTGGAATACTTTATTTGTCACTATGATTTTTGTCATTATTGTTTGGTGGGGGGGGGGTCCAAAAATTATTTATTTTTATATTTTCAGTCCTCAAATACAAGTTTAAAATGATTATCTTTTGTAAATGTTGATATTTCTTCAAAGTATAACTCTGAAATTGATACTAACTCACTATCAAACTGTACCAACATTCAGGTTGATGGACGTTGAATTTCTAATTTGTAATGTTTTACTTACCATTGATTTTCATTCTACAGAGGAGTGGGGATGTTTGTAGGAGCTGATTTGGTTGAGGATCCTACGACAAGGAAGCCGGCCGTATCTGAGGCGACCTACATAACACACAGGTCAGTGTGAGCAGCTTACACGTTTATAGTGTATAGGGCTGGGACGTAACCTCGATGGTAAAGTGCCCGCCTGATGCACTGTCTGTCTAGCATCGATCCCTGTCTGTGGGCCCCTTGGGCCGTGGTATGTTCTGTCCTGTCTGGCAATGGTGCATATAAAAGATCCCCTGCTACTAATGAAAAAATGTAGCAGGTTTCCTCGACCAAGTGTTTCACATCCAATAGCAGATGATAAATAAATCAATGTGCTCTTGTGGTGTCATTAAAACAAACTAACAAGTTGTCCAAAAAATGTGTTCACACTATAGGCCATTGTTTGCTCATCTTTCGTAGCCCAGTGTCCCGCCCTTTAGTTGACCAATAAGGGTTAATGCCCCCTCCCTCCCCCATCCACCCTGCACTTGATATTTTCTTTGTGGAAAATGTTTAGGTAACTTTACTAAATGAATGGGAATAAAACAGCAGTAATAATGAAGTGTTTTATTTAAACAACATAAAACAATGTCTTGCCTGTGACATTTAAAACCAAAATATCCTCAAAATAAGGCTGCCTGTGTGTCCACTATCATCAAACAGTATCTTTTTCTCTCTTTTTTTTCAGACTGAAAGAAGAAAGAATTCTTTTCAGTCGGGATGGACCTAACCGAAACGTCCTCAAGTTCAAGCCACCCATGTGTTTTACACTGGAGAATGTTGATCTTCTCTGCGACAAGCTTGAGATGGTATTTGATGAAATCAAAGATGGAAAGCATTTAAACACCAACAAATCCCACAAACGGCAACACACTGTTGGAATCAATGGCCAAACCGACTCTGTCACCAAGAAGAGCAAAATAGCTTCATAGTACTTGGTGTGGGACTTGCTGGTTTTAGCTTTTTGTTAATGTTAGAGAGTGCTAAGTTTTTAATATTAACAACTTCTTAACTTTATATGTATAATATATATGTGTGTGTTTCTAGTGGAATACAGCATTACATTTGAGACAGTTTAAATGACTGCACCACATGTTTAGACACTTTTAATCAAGACACTTTTTCACTTGTTCTTAACTGCAAGGGTAAACCATTGTGTTTTGAGGAAGTGGGGAACTATCCTTGGGAGAGGGGTACAATTTAGGGACCTATATTCTTTTGAGGTAATGTGTTGACTTTATCCAACAGTGTTTTTTCACATTTATTTTAAAGGAATAGAACACTATCCTTGGACATTTTTCAACTTGAAGAAATAGAACACTATCTTGCAAACTGTTCATCGTGAACATTAGATGGAATCTCTATTACATATCATCTTGGAAACCTCAGAACAAGTAATGCAAACTGAAGCCAATATAAACAGTAATGCAAACCTTTTGGAGGGCAATTGTGTTTTTAGTTCTGTTATAATAGCTAGTAATAAATCAAACTTTGCAGCATATAATATTACTATGGTCAACGATGAGACATTCCTACCCTATTGTTTGCTGATATGTTTTTATTTAGTGAAAATATTTTGTTTAAGTTTTTAAAAATCAGAGGGAAAATTGCATACCATTCATCAAATATAACATACAAAAACATTTTCATTAGATATTTAATGTGTATTGTGTACGAAGTCAAAATGATGTAGTACTTTCCTGTCGTCAAATTTGAGTTCTGCCAACTGTGTTAAGGGAATATAAAATAAACAATTGTTTATTTATTTATTACTAAGGTTGAGGACTTACTTTTTGTACCCTTGTTTTGGCTTTGTACACAATAAATTTAACATATCCAACAGTAATTATTTTTGATATGATATATTAGACAAATAATATTTTTTATTTCTTTCATCTTTTAAAACTTAAACATAATATTTTGTCTAAATTATAAAAATTTTTAAACATTTCAACATGTAAACAACAGTGTCTGCTTGATATAGAACTCAGAACTATTTTAAAAGAGGTGAAGGTAAATAGACAGGGTTTTATTTTTAATGTGGTAAAGCATTGTAATAATATAGCTGATTTAGAATTTGAATTATATCAGTATTCCAATGAGTTAATGACAATATACTGGGTGCGTAACATTTCTGTTTTCAGAACGCTAAAATAATTCCAGTGCAAAAATTGCTATTGAAAACATTTTTTTTATGAAAATTACTGTGGTTGAAGAAAATCTTGTAACTAATTGTTTTTAACTAGTTACAAAATATGCATATGAATTGAAATTTATGTTATATTTATTGTGAACAAAGCCAAAACAAGGGTGTGAAAAGTGACTGTTGTCAACCTTGGTCAACAGTGATCAAATCTGAGATTTATTTATGTGTTTTCAGTTTGACCATGACACTAATAATTAGGTCAACATGAAAGAAAAGGTCACACAGCAGCAGGGTTACTAAATAGCCCAACAAAGTATTGCCTGAAAATATATACGTTTAATTTATCCTGAAAAAATGCTTTATTCAACCAACTTCATAGTCATAATATACCACTTGTTATGTGTTTTTAATTTAATATCCATAAAAGTTATTAATTAGGTGGAACATGTGTCTTTTATAATATTATTGGTTTATTGTTAAATTAATCGACATGCTTTAGAGAGGAGGATGTATGCAGATACAGCAGTTTGCAAATTATCTCCCTATTAAGTATTATAATATTCCTTTGCGTTCTCAGCAATGAACATCTATGCTTTTGTTTTACATGGTAGTTTCTCTCTGCTTGTATTTTTGTTTTTACTGTAGAAAATATATTTTGCTCCGCTTTTGTGCTTTTGAATGGTGTTTGTTTTGTTCTTGGGCTTTTTGTGTATGTAGGTGTGTTTGAAAAGTTGTTAAGGTTCTACTTAGCATTTTTAATTTGTTTTATGCACTCTACTGTTTTTACTTATGCAAAGCGTATTCTATAATCTAGTCTACATTATGCTTTAAATTTGCATATCTAAAATGTATTATTTAGTGATATGTCTCTGTATTATTTTCCAGTACATGTATTATTTAAAGATCATTATTTCTGCTTTTTATATCTCGGTTTATTGCCATAATTGAAACTTTTAAAAATAATTTATTGCTTTTATTGCTGCTTTTTTTTCACTAATGTGTGTGCATTTTTTACTATTGATTTATTTTATATTTTATCTACTCTACCACAGTACAATTAATAATGTACTATAATGTTATTTTTATATAAAATAGCACTTTTCATTTACTTTTTTGTGCAGTCTATATAATTAATATTGTTAGAAATGATCAGGGCTCTCTCAGGATCAAAAATACCTGTTGCCAAAAAATTAGCAAATGGGATTTTTATTGGCTATAATGAAAATGTTTTAGTCAAAATTGTTTTGTGCAGTACTGTATAGAGTATTTATATATGAAAATGCATCTCTTTCAGCTAATTATGTTCAAACTGGAATAAATCTGAATAACAAAACTGTATTCTCTTATCAAAATCAAAGACAGCAATGGGGGTAAGGGCAGTTAATATATTACATTGTTTTTTCAGTGATGGGGGGGGGGGGAGATATTTAGAGTTGGAAGCCAGTGCCTGCTGCAAACACCCACCCCAACTTCTAAGGCCTATGACATTAAAGGTCCAGGCTCATCGAAAACGTAATTCACTATTGTTTGGTATCTACATATACCTTTTACAATATATATGAAGTATCAATAAAACAAATTTCAAAAATTTTACCCATTTTTAATATATTCGCAATACAAAGTTGGTTTTTTCCCATCGCTTGCCAAAACGCCTCGCGATTCCAAGAGCTAAGTCACGTGACCCCGTGACGCGCTAACCGGCATAACATGAAAGCGTGATTCGCAGCCTTTCAGACATTTTACTTTGAAGGTGGAACCTGTGTATTTTTAAAATGTGGACATTTTATTCTATTAAATTGAAATGTATGTAAAATATGGTGAACCATTGTTTAGTGTTTGGATGTATCAAAGCTGCAGTTTTTCCAAACTTTAGACAAACCAACAATCACAGGGTTTCCATGGAAGCGTTTCTTAAACCGAACCCGTGCGTAATGGAAAGGACCATCACGATGGGATAGGATCTGTAGTGACCAGTCACCACTTCATCCCTGGGGATTACAACAATTATTTAAGGTGGTTGATAAGTATGACACCTATTTTTTAAAATGTTTTAAACGTATCTGTTCCAAGCCTGTATCCCCACCGGCACATGTTCTATGATTGCGCATGTAACAGCAAACGAGAAACCACGACTAACACAAGCTAAACTAGAGCTCAAAAGGGTGAGGGGGTGGGGAGGGTACCAGAGCAGGGGCAGAATTGTAAAATATAGTGGTATGGCTGAAGGTTGCCAGACTCTTCTTTCAAATTCATTTGAGAAGGACATTTTCACAAATACAACAAATATAACCCACAAAAGTGCCTCTGAAAAGTGGTATGACCGATGCGCCGCCCCTGCAGTGGCGTAGGGAGAGAGCCCACGGGAACACGCCCCCACCCCATATATTAAATATTTTTTAATATATTAAATTTTATAAAATCATACATACACATGTATATACATAGTTTGGGTTGTCCCCCCCCCCCCCCCCCCCCCAGTCCAGTGGAGTGTACCAAGCCTAAAACAATAAAATATGGGGCCAGAATTTCATAATTAAATATAAACTTTTTGTGTGTGTGTGTGTATACACACACACAAAGTTTGTGTGTGTGTATAAATGTGTGTATACATATATACTGTGTATGTATGTATGTATATATATATATATATATATATGTTGTGTATATATATATATAGAGGTTATTACCAGAGTGTTTTTCGGTATCATCAATATCATATATGCGAGCCTCTGGTGAGCATAATGCATTATTTTTATTCCTAATATATGATATTGACGATACCGAAATACACAAGGGTAATAATCTCTTTATCATATAAGCTCAAGCTTAATACAACATGTTTTTGTAAACTGTACACACAACTTTAATTCCAGTCCGCCATTACTAAATATTCATATGACGTAAGAATATGTGGTGCGGTGTATTTTTGAATGGAAATGACGTCAAACTCGAATGATGTCATTTTGGATGTCCTTACATCAAAATAAAGTTATGCATAACGTTTTTTGTTTTCTGAATGCTGGACAGCTTTCAGTGTCAAATTGCCATTGAAATGTTTTTATTTGATGACTGAATGCATACGTCAATCATGTAGTGTCACCCAAGTACGTTTGCTTAAATGTCAATAAACCTAGTGCCGAGACCTCGACTAATTTACATCTAGTTTGCAAAGTTATCAAATTCTTAAAGTATCTGATCTGAAAAATATCACATACTTTGATTGTACTGAAAATGCAAGAGATTATATATATACATGTATATACAGTGGACTCTGTCCAAACCGGCATTTATGTAAACCGGCATTATATGTGTAAACCGGCACAGTTTTAAAGTTCCGTTCAGCTACCGTTAATTTATTAGGAAATTTATTATTCAAGAACAAAAAAACGGTTCCTGTAGTAATTAGCTCTGTCTACACTGGCATGCAATCATACCTCTACTGTCATTTTCATATTAAAATCTACAAGCCTACTAACCTGCTACAGCCCTTAAACTGTAAGAGGTTTTTAAATGAAAATAAAATAAACATAAATAGAGTGGGTTTTTTTTTAATATATAATTCCTGTTGTATGACTTCAAAAATAAATGAAAGCAATATTTGTTTAGCAACACTTCGGCACATTTTAAACTGGCTAACATATGGTTATCTCGACACTTGGCTGTTATAAAAAATAGAGAAGAAACCCACTGCCACCACTGAATATGACAAAAAGAGCATTTGAATGAATGAATGACAAACACACACTTCTGTAAATTATTTAAGCACAATGTGAATTGCATTGCAGCCAAAAAGGTGTCTAGAAGTAGTTCACACCGATGAGATTTAAATCTGATACTGAGAGTTGTTGCATATTCTGAATCTACTGGATATTTACCAAGATAACATGAATAAATTACTTTTGCAGTTTCTGTCATTTACCCTAGAATACAGTAAATATTGATGTAATGATTGAATACATACTGTCAATCTTTTTTAATATCCTCTGTTTTCAGAGAATATTAATTTCAGTGTTTGGTATCCATGGAATGGTCACAATTACTTGCGAAGTATAAGTCATATGGTTGAAACTACAGTTGGTGGTGCTTAATTAATTTCCATGTATATGTATATAGTATTTATCACAATAATATATTTAATTTTATACTTTAAACTAACACCTCGTCATTTTAGGGGAGTTATCATGCTGGTTCCCCATCTCTCCCCTGAGACTAGTTCAAGAAGAGTCATTTTAGCTCCCCTTTGGCATGTCAGTTACAAAAAAAATACTAAAAAGGATGAAATATCAGTTCTCAATATGATAATATTGTAAATGGCTAATCTAAGTTTGGGGAGCAATTAATCACTCCCTTCAATGTTTCCTTAACGAGGTCTGTAAACATCATTAAACAAATTGTTTTTTTTTTAAATAGTTCGGGGAATGAATGAAATTTTAAGACACACCAGTATAAAGACCAGGTGTCAACATTATACCGACAGAATCAGTGGCTCACAACAACATAAAATAATGAATATAATATAAAACAAAAACATCTACTGTCAGACCTGTACAGAGCTGTTGTAAACAAAACAGTACACCCTGACAACAGCATATAACTATTAACAATGTAGCACGGATCAAACAATTGGAAACATCTATACTAAATACAACAAATTGTCAGAATTGATTTTAACTTTCCAAGAGCAGCTGTCATGTATTTATTTCCCATGGAAATGAACTCCTCAAGAATGTTGCCGATACTGCCTGATATTGAGAAAAAGGCAGTCAAATTCTTCACTTGCCTGTAAATGCTATATCCAATCAATCAACCACCAAAAGTATAAGCAGGTCTGTGCTGGGCACATCTTCCAAGTTTCCAGGAAAAAATGTTCTTTCACTGGAAACTTGGAATATGTGCCTAGGTTTTTTGGGGAAGTAGGGCTATACAACAAATATGAAAAGAAGATGCATTCAAATAACACAATTTAAAATTAAATCTTAAAAGGAATTTGTTTGCATCAATTTAAGCAAAATAGTCACAGATAGATCCAGCAGCACAAAACAGACTGTACATGTAGATAACTTAATACCAGTTGTCAGGCCTTAGGAGAGTGTAGCTAATTGTAGGCAACTTACCGGTAATACCAATTGTCGAGCCTTAGGAGACTGTACTTGTAGATAACTTAATACCAGTTGTCAAGCCTTAGAAGACTGTAGCTACATTGTAATTGTAGGCAACTTAATACCAGTTGTCAAGCCTTTGGAGACTGTACTTGTAGATAACTTAATACCAGTTGTCAAGCCTTAGAAGACTGTAGCTACATTGTAATTGTAGGCAACTTAATACCAGTTGTCAAGCCTTAGGAGACTATACTTGTATGCAACTTAATACCAGTTGTCAAGCCTTAGGAGACTATACTTGTATGCAACTTAATACCAGTTGTCAAGCCTTAGGAGACTGTAGCTACATTGTAATTGTAGGCAACTTAATACCAGTTGTCAAGCCTTAGGAGACTGTAGCTACATTGTAATTGTAGGCAACTTAATATCAGTTGTCAAGCCTTAGGAGACTATACTTGTATGCAACTTAATACCAGTTGTCAAGCCTTAGAAGACTGTAGCTACATTGTAATTGTAGGCAACTTAATACCAGTTGTCAAGCCTTAGGAGACTATACTTGTATGCAACTTAATACCAGTTGTCAAGCCTTAGAAGACTGTAGCTACATTGTAATTGTAGGCAACTTAATACCAGTTGTCAAGTCTTAGGAGACTGTAGCTACATTGTAATTGTAGGCAACTTAATATCAGTTGTCAAGCCTTAGGAGACTATACTTGTATGCAACTTAATACCAGTTGTCAAGCCTTAGAAGACTGTAGCTACATTGTAATTGTAGGCAACTAAATACCAGTTGTCAAGCCTTAGGAGACTATACTTGTATGCAACTTAATACCAGTTGTCAAGCCTTAGAAGACTGTAGCTACATTGTAATTGTAGGCAACTTAATACCAGTTGTCAAGCCTTAGGAGACTGTAGCTACATTGTAATTGTAGGCAACTTAATATCAGTTGTCAAGCCTTAGGAGACTGTACTTGTATGCAACTTAATACCAGTTGTCAAGCCTTAGAAGACTGTAGCTACATTGTAATTGTAGGCAACTTAATACCAGTTGTTAAGCCTCGGGAGACGTTATTTCAACAATATTAAGTAGAAAGGTTAGATGAACCCATTCTTCTATCGGTAACACACTCGAAGATACTAGGTTAAATTCCAACAACCCATTCTGCTATTAAACTTAGAAGATTCAAAGATACTAGTTTAAATTCCAATTACCCATTCTGCTATTAAACTTAGAAGATTAAAAAATACTAGGTTAAATTCCAACTACCCATTCTACTATTAAAGTTAGAAGATTCAAAAGATACTAGGTTAAATTCCAACTACCCATTCTACTATTAAAGTTAACACACTCAAAAATACTAGGTTAAATTGCAACTACCCATTCTGCTATTAAAGTTAGACTATTTAAAGATGCTGGGTTGAATTTCAACTACCCATTGTGCTAGTAAAGTTAGAAGATTGTAAAGATACTAGGTTAAATTCCAACTACCCATTCTGCTATGAAAGTTAGACTATTCAAAGATACTAGGTTGAATTTTAGCTACCCATTGTGCTATTAAAGTTAGAAGATTCTAAAGATACTAGGTTAAATTCTAACTACCAATTCTGGTATTCAAAGTTAGAAGATTCAAAGATACTAGGTTACTAGGTAATTACAATCCAACTAAAGTTAAAGTAACACAGATTAGATTACAATGAACATGTAATATTGAAAAGAACACCAATAATGAAATATGACATAAAAACACAACTGATACACAGCATGAACTAGGGTCAAAATCCATTGCTTGAGGGACACTGCAATTATTATCTGGGGGCCTCTGCACCAGGAGAGCACTGGCATTTCTTATAACAAACCGAGGGCACAACAGCAAATTTAGAGTTACAGACTTTGGTTTTAGCCCTTGAAAATGGACACTACGTTTGGTTAATATATGAACCTGAAACACATACCTCTAAAAATAGATTAGAGCTAATCTCCACAACCATTACTTCTCAGAGGATGTGTGTTTAGAATTATGGAAAATGCATTCTGTGGTATTACAAACACCAGAAACACTCGGATGTACGGAAATCGATAATCTAAACAATAAACTTTAAACAATGTTTGATTTCTATGTTCAGTCATGGATCTGATATTTTTAGGGGTTTCATGTGAATCCCTGAACTCTCTCCAACGTGTGAAGTGGCTGGTTACATATGCTGTAGTGTTTAAGATCTAGGATTGGTCACTATAGAAGTCCTTTATGGCACTGATTTTTGGTGTGCATGTTAACAATATGTGCTTGTGGTGTAAAAATAAAATCCATCCATGCGTACACACACACACCACCGCCTGCATTTTAGCTATTCAAAATTACATCGAGATTTGGTACAGCATTCAGTCCCGTAGGGATAGAGGGCGCATTCTGTACTGGAGGAGGCACAGTCTCTAGTGTGGTGGGGTGGGGCACAAACCATATTTTTAACATTATATAGAGTAGGACACAAAACATACATCTGTTTCAAGGGGGAGGAGCACATGCAACTGCGCCCCCTCCACCTCCCATCACGGATCCTACGGTTCTGACATCAACATTGGGTGAGAACTATGCACTTAAATGCGTACCAGCCACCAGGATGGACTGCTAACCGTCTTTCTTTTTTTCTTTTTTTCTTTTGTTTTGTATTTTATCAGCCGTCACACTATTGTTAGTAACTGAACATTTGTGACTGACTATCATAGTGTTAGTTTTTTTGCGGACTAAATGTAACCAGCCACTTCATACGTTGGAGAGAATTCAGGGATTCACATGAAACCCCTAAAAATATCAGAACCATGTAAATTTGTTTCATTTTAAGGTCTAAGGCGTGCCTCCCCACCTCAAACTGCACTCGAATGTAAAATAACCTCTAACCCTACCCACGTATTACCAGGGGGCAAAATGGATTAATGCAGCAACAGTTACACACATCTTTTCATGCTACCCCCAGCATTAATAATTGGGTGGGGGGAATCGTGGGGTCATTTAGCACTGTCAGATTTGGCAAAAATCAACTAGGATTCAACTTCAAACATAAAGTGAACACTTTCCAAAAAGAAACCAAATCTAAGACTAACTATTGGGCAAGTGTTAAACATTTCAGAGAGAGGCGTCATATTTAAGAGTATGCCCGGGTCCATTTTTCGAAAAAATTGGGTTTTGCCCCTGGGAGGGGGTAAAAATGACTACATAGGGGCCTAAGTCACACCATTTGGGGGGGGTGGGGGGGGTTCGCTTGCTCTGTTCGCCAAATGAAAATCTTAGAGCCTCAGATTTTACATGCTTCAGGATGTTTGACCGTCCAATACATCAAGATTTTTGACAGAAATGAAAGGATGTATAACACCAAATCAAATCGCATGTTATTACAGTAGTAAGGTGGTTAAAACTGCTAAACACAGCAATTCAAAATCAACATATTCAACAACTATGTATTCACGGAAGTAAACTACTGCAGGCCCGTACGCAAAGGGGGAGGGGGGTGTACGCACCACCCCCACCCCCAAATTACTAAAGGTCCACTTTTTTCTATTAAATTTAAATAACGTTACGTAATCGTTGTTGTTTTGAGGGTTATTTTTATGTTGATTGGTCCATCACGAGCAATTCGCACCCACCCATTAAAAATCCTGCGTACGGGCTTGTACTGTAACAGTAAATGTACATTAATTAACCTAGTTAACTTAGAATACACTCCCATATCTGAGACCTGTAAATATATTCGCGGATCGCCCTGTATAAGACACGTATAGATTGTATGTGTAAGCACATTTGCGGAAGAAAAAAAAAGTATTAAAAATAAAATATGAAAAGTGCTCAATAAAATTATTTAGTTTACTTTGTTTTACTGTTGTTTAGTTTATTAATTAAGTTGCATTGTAAATTGCACCTAATCTTTTTGCAGTTTTCTTATTTTTTCTTTCGAATAGACATTTCAGAAGTAGGCCCTATAATGTTTGTCAGTACCGTAATGTGTAAGTTAGAAACGTAACGAGGAATCATAAATCATTCATTTGTGCTCCAAGTTTTATTTCATTTCATAAAGTATTGATGCAACATTATGTTTTAAAAGAAATGCTTTAAGCAATCGCTGCAATGGTGAACATTTTCTACCGCACCGAAACCACCTCGATATTTCTTTTTCAAAGAAAGTCACCTTAAATTCATTTTTTTTATTTTATTTAAATGAGCCATTAGAAAAAACAAACAAGTAGGCTAGCTCTTCTTCTAGGAAATCTTCCAAATATAGTAGTGATAAAACGTTTGATAATGTATGTTTTATTATTCTTTTGTGATCAATTTATAATTATTTTACGGTACTGACAAAATGTGCGGGTGACTTAGTTTCGATTAGGTCATTTATTAATTGTTTGGAAGAAAAGTGCGCTGCTAGCGCTAACACTGACTTGATGTTTATTCTATCAAGTAATCAAATAATTTAATTTTTAAAAATCGTGACTTTTATTTTGAAAAGTAAAAACATCAATTTAGGACTTTATCTGATTATGATCCATATTAGCACGAAAATAAATTGAATGTAATGGATGAGTACAGCTGTCTATGTGAGAAGCTAGACAGATTAGAAAAAGGAGGGAATTACAAGAAACAAAGATATTTGATTAATGACACCCCAGCACATTCATGTTTAATGAGCGGTGTCTGGTGATAACTACGACACTTGACTCTGGAAACAAAAGCGTCTTGGACTTGGTATGAAAACGTTTTTGACTTTAACCTATCATTCAGATCATCTGTTCAGTACCGGATTAACAACGTAATAGAATCTGATGTCGGGATATGGACCCCACAGTAAAGTGACAGTTGACACGAATCAGTCTCTGTGTCGAGTAACTTACTGCAAGGCGCTAGGGTCTCCACGAGTACTCGGGTACTCAAGCATGGGTCGAGTCTAGCAAGACTCGAGTCCGTTCTACAGGACTCGAATACCCGTACAAGGAATAGTACTTTAATTTAATTATACATTTTTACTTCATTTTGCCATATGCTTGCCGCCTGTTATAGTCGGGATCGCAGACTCCGTGGGTTTGGCTATTTTTGGAATTTAAGCGCCATCTAGCGTTTGTTGACATATGCAAATAGAAGGAAGTATGTTGCTTGTATGGAGGCGCGTAAAGGCCACATAATATTAACAAATCTGTAATGTCACACATTGTTGTTTGACTGAATCACTTGGAGAATGAGCGAGAGGGTCAACATATTTGTTACTTTAAACATATTATTTTTTAAAAAATTATAAACTGAACACAAATATAAAAATTGAAGGACATTCCTGAGTTTGCTGCATTGTAAGATGTTTCCTACTAATAAAATATCTCTACAATTAAACTTAGATATTAAATATATTTTCTTGTTTAGAATATCAGTGTCTGTATATTCAATGTGTTTCTGGTCGTCTTAATATTTGTAAGAAGCCGAAACTGGATTTGTCTTCAAATAATTTCATATGTACGAAAAAAAAATATTTTAGGAAATAAAATGAAATTTAACCTAATACAAATATTAGAAACGATCAGAAACACATTTAATATACAGTCACTAATATTTTATGCAGAAAAATATATTTGATATGTAATTACAATTGTTAAAAAGTCTCTGTTAGTCAATAACATCTTAAAAATTGGAGCAAACTCAGGAATGTCCCTTTAAGGATTACTGATAATAATATTTAAAAAAAATAAAAATAAAAATAAACAAAGCACTGAAAAGATGACAATTGGAAAGAACACAAAAACTTACCTTCATCACCCCAGCCTGGACCATCCACCTCACTGAAAACAATTCAAT